>NW_010245838.1:0-11255 GCF_000690775.1 Eurypyga helias
AGCCGGAGTTAAACCACGACAGCACGCTAAGCTTCATGCCTGGGTTAAGCCTATAGGCATTGTGGTGGTGAGGATTCAGGGAGTGTAGCCAATCATTCCCGTTTTTACTTGCTGGAAACCAGGGAGTTTGCTTCCTGAGACAGAGTTTCCTTAGATATCCACAACCTGGGAATTGCTAAAGCCTATCTCAGTTTAGACTTAGAGATCTGAATCCTAATGAAAAATAATTAAAACAAAGAATGTTTCGCCTTGCTGACTGAAATTGAAATGAAAGAAAAATGGAATTAAATTATTTCATAATTATATACATATTACATATATGTAACGAGATTTAAGTAAGCAACATTGTGCAAACTAAAAGCATCTTGCAGTCCGCCCTCCTTATGAAAAGCTAAAATATTTATACCTAAATATACTTTCCATAGCTGTTCTGCTTTTTGCCTTCATCCAGGTTCAGTGAAGTCCTGACCCTGAACATCAAAACCACAGAAATAGCAAAACAGGAAAAGTGAAAACCACCCACGCAACTTTATTTGAGCTATCTGGATGACAACACATCCTAATCAGGATACCACACACTAACATGTGGAAACACCCAGAGAGGAAGGCTGCATGCCCAAGCCACAAGCTGGCTAACCTGTAAATGAATGGAGAGGGAGCTCAAAGCCACGGCCCGTGCTCTGCTGAGGAGCACAAGGTGCCTGGACCACAGCGGGTGGTTGCAAAGTGCTGCACAAGCTTACTTGCAACGTTTCCCATGACTGAAAACAAAAGACGGAAATTGTGTTAAACACCTCCCAGCCATCTATCTTTGTAAATATATTAATCTCGCTGCTTTTTGGAAAAAAAAAAAAAAACCACAAAAAAAACCCAAACCCCAAAACCAAACCAAAACACCACCAAAAAACACCAAACCCAAACCATAATGGGAAACACACACAGAAAAAACCCCCCCAAAACCCAACAACCAAACCCCTAAGACAGTTACAAAGCTGCAAAAGTTAAATGGAAATTTTTAAAGAGACTGAAATTCAAGTCATCACTGACCTTTGCGTGCATGAATCATGGGGAAACTTCGCTGGCTTTGATACTGACAGCAGAAGGTGACTTAAAAGGTTTGTCAGTTTATGAGAAATATTCACATCTGGATGTGCCACTTCCTTATCTTACTCAAAAAGTGTACCTGGTGTTTTCCACGATGGAAACCTCCATTTCTCTACTTGCACAGCTGGGTTGCTTGGGGTTTTTTTTCTAAGAGTCTCACAATAATTATGATTAACAAAAAATTGCAGGTAACCTCTCACTTATTCTGAGAGTTAAATGTTGAACAGATGTTTCAGCACATCTAATCATACTCAGTTTTGCCTAATCTACCACAAAAAAAACCCTCAAATTTTGAAATTAATAACTGCAGTTGGAATGGTGTAACCGGAACATACCTGAAGCATACTACCTTTCCCAACAGTTACCGTATATGATATAAATCTAAAAACATTTTCATAAACAGACATATTTTTACAAAAATTTTACAAAAAGATGGAATTCAGATACTGAAAAAGTTTGGTCCATATTTTTCATTAAAATGGATAATTAAGAATAAATTCAGAGACTTTGTAGGTACTTTCAAGAGGTACTTTGCACCTGTAAGTCAAACTGTAGGTGCTTGGTGTCCCTGAAACCCAAATGTTGCAATTCTAACTAGAACGTACAAAGTTCAACGCTACCTTTTGAAAAATCAGACCTCACGCAACTTTGCTACATGAAGAAGGCACCATGCAAGATGTAATATAGTCCATTCCTCCTAACATCCCTGGCTGATCATGCTTGGCAGCAGATCATACATGTCTGTTACTAACACCTCTTGGTGGAGGAGATGAAAACAGGAATCGGCTATGTATGTGCTTCTAGTACCAAAAGGGGATTCTTGCTTCCTCTCTGCAAAAAGAGCCCTTTGATTTTTATGCAGTTACCTAATTAAATTTCACTGTGCATATTAAATATTCTGATGTCTAGCTGTTTTATGTTCAGTCCAAAATCAAAAGAACACACACCCATACCCCTTTCATTAAAAGAACCCACACCAAAAAGTAAGACAAGGTTTGTGGTATGTAAAGATATCCCTCGCTGTACTTCAGTTGTTTCCTCAGTTCAGCCAGGGAGAAGAGATCATGCACATAACTCCTAACTAGGCCACAAACTTTAAGTTTCCAATGTTTTATTCATGCACCTTGTAAAGGGATGCACATTGTGTCAAATTCCAAAAGGAGCATCATGCTATGAGCAACAGCGCTTCAAGAATGGATGAATACTGTGGTGCTATTACTCTGTTTTAGGGAGGGAGAGACAGATCCAATTTCTTCAGTCAGTGAGAAATAACAACAGAAAATCAAGTTGTCAATCTCTTGACATACTATCTATTTTAACTCATCATCAACAGTTCCTTGATGAGTCTGTGGATCATTCTAGAGGAATTCTTGAAAATACCTGTAAGAAGAAAATGTATTGTCCAAAGACCAAATTAGCCACGTAGAATTCATACATATGCTGGGCAACACTTAATGGTCAGCACATCAAAAAAAGTTGAAAAGTACTGTTTCATACTGCATACTCTGAACAGTATGAAGTTTTTAGAATAACTGTGTGTGAATTTTCAGCTGGGAGATAATGAGTACCTTAAAAAAAAATTACATGAGAACTCATCGGGTGCCGTAGCTCTCAGCTCATTGATTTGGATGTTTACAATATGCCTGATCCTGTTTCATCAGATCTTTACAAACTGATGTCTTCTGTCAAGCCAACACTTGTAACATGTGATTGACTAAGATTTAAAAATTCTATCTTGAAATTTTCTTTCTCTCTCCCCCAGCTAGAAAAAGTTGGATATCTGCATCACATTTAGCACTGCTGAGAAAGGCCTTTGCAGAGGTTAAAAGCAGACTCTGGGCACTGAGCCAGTCTCCAATGGTGTTTGGATATGCTGCGAGAGTATACAGTATCTGTATAAAGGCTCTTGAAATATCAGGGCAACCTAATCTAAATAAAATAAAATAAAAATAAAATGGAAGCAGCATAAGACACTGTTCAAGCAGCGTTTTTCCACTTCCACCATTTGAGTCAGATGTTCGCATCTGAATGCAGAATATTTCATTTTACGCTAGCCAAGATGTTTAAAGTTCTTCAAGAAAAAAGTTCAGGATCAAGACTTGCCGGATGGGAGCCGTTGTAAGAATGGACATTGTGAAAGAGAAAAATAATTGAGCTAAGAAATAAAAGTATTTTCTATTCCCATACACAGGAATTTGGTGTGACATCATACTATATGCAACTATCTGAAAATGTTACTTTTTGGAGATGCTGCACAAAAAAGTAGAAAAAAGGCAGACCTTAAGATCAGTTGATATGAAAGAAGAAACCAGTGGCTGGAATACATCTGGGATGCAGCACCGGGAAACGAGTGCTCATCCCGTAGGGAAGCTGCCTGGAGCAGCGCTGGCTGCCCAGCGCCAGACTCATGTCAAACCACCAAAGCGAGCTGCGGGGTGGAGCGTAGGAGAGGGTGAGAGCACTGCATTTGCTCAGCCCTGAAAGGAGAGGGCTACGGGGGGACCTTCTCATTGTCTGCAACTGCCTGACAGGAGGGGACAAAGGCTGCCCTCAAAGGTGCACAAAGAGGGAGGGGATGGAGAGAAGGCATCAGCTAGACCTGCAACAGGGGAGATTCCAACTTTATATAGGGAATACAGGGAAAAAAAGTCTTTGTTGTCAGAGAGGTGAAATACTGGCAAAACAGCCCAGGGGGTCTGCTGGACCTCCATCTTCGGAGATACTCAGAACTGTCATGTAGATGGCTGAGCAACCTGATCCAAAGGGACCCCGAACTGGGCAGCAGGATGGACCAGGTGACATCCAGAGGACTCTCCAACCTACATGATTCTCTGATCTTATCTCGTTACCCCTGTTTCAGTCGTACCGAATATCAGTGTCTCTTTGCCTCACCCTATCCTCAGCAGCGAGTGATCCAAATACAGGAGAGACCATTGATAAATATTACAATGTACATGTTCAAATTAATCACATTAGATATCCACTTCTTTCTACTGTTCCTTTTTTCCATTCTTGCAAGACTGTCATATTTACTCCTCAGTATGCACTGGGCATTTCCTCTGCCCTTCTGCTTTTTGCATCTTGCGGTGATTTAGTTGTCAACAGCCCACAGAACAGAATGACTTGAGGAAATCAAGAAAACATGAGGAGGCAGAACAAGGACTACCTAGGGGAAAAAAATGCATGATCTCTCCTTTTTAGCAGCAGGCAACTGTAACATATTCAGCAAGGCAGTTAGTTAACAGGCGGTGCTGTGCAGGACTTCTTTGTGTACAGCATTTAGGAACCAATTCAGGAAAGGGCTGAGAAGGACAGGAGGCTGCTCATGCTGGTGTTTAACTGTCAGTAGAGGCTGAACAGGGAGCTAATGGGAGTCTGCCACTCTGTGCAAGCCTGGCTAGGATGTCATAATACCGAATATGCTATAGGAGCCTCAGATACACCGTACTGGTGATACAGGTATGCAGGGACATATGTTGGGTCAGAACTAAGTCATATAACAAACATGGCTACTTAGAAACTGTCTAATCAAAGGAGATTTACTGAGGCCAGTAAACACGTAGGCAGGGAAGTCACCAAGGGTCCTACGCAAAGTTCTGTGGTACGTATCACATCGACTGAACTAATCAATTTGATAATAATATGACCACTCCTTGCAGCTCATGGAAGATCATGCTTGGGGAGAACTGTGCAATGATTTTGTCAAAAGAAAACATAAGATATTCAAACAATCTAGTTGGGCTAACTGTTCAGCTCTCCTCAGTGTTTCTGTCCACAGTACAAGAAAGAACAAGAAGTAAAAGGCAAGAACATACAAATATTTGTAGGGGTACGACTCTGAGGCAGTATTCCTAGCAGACATCAACCAACAGAGATCACCAAACTCATTTTTTCCTGTTTAGTGGAAATAAATAATAGCATTATTAGAAACTGACAGAGAACAAACAAACTAAAGCAACTCAGCAAACCCACACAAACTGGCTAATTAAATAAACTCCCATTTTTCACAGCAAGGATGCCTGGAATCTCAAGACTGTAAAGCATGCAACACACTTCCCCCATTTCTTTTTCCTTAAATCAGCTCTTTTGCTTCAGAACCCCAATCAAACACAAACTACATTTTAAAAACAACCATCTTAGGAGATGAGCACAACTTAATAACGAAGCTGCTGAAATCAAAGTATAACCCTCTAGTACTTTTCTGGGAAACACTGCTGGGAGAAGGGAAGCAAGTCCTGCTCAGTAGCTGTGCATCTTGAAGTTGTTCAGTGCAAGTCTCAGGGTCTGAATGAATCTTATCCGCTAATTACTAGTGCTTATGAAGCGAACTATCAATGTGCTCATTAATGAGCCTCCATATGGTTTTACGCTGCAGATGTTGTCCGTGCTGTATGTAAGCTGTGATATTACAACCGTGGTTTAAGGTTGATGAGGTTTCCAGCCAGTGTCTCTGCACTGCCAACAGTCTCTTCCTCAGTTTATTTCATGTTGTCTATGCGGTCATTATCCAATGTTATTACTGCAACAGTATACCAGAAAACCACCAAAAAGGAGTACTCTTGTGAGGGAGGAACTGTTCTAGCCTTAATATTTCCTATGAGAGAACGAATGTATACAGCTTCCATCACTGCTCCTCTGTTTTCATGTTCCAAGCATTATTACCAAGTCATTTTGATAAGTTTGATAAGGAAGTCGTTATCATGTTTACACAATAAGAGGTGATGTTAAGGAGTAATAACATATAAGTTTACTACATTCATAGTGACAACTTACTCGCATTTATAAGCTGTACCTCAGTTACAAAGACAGCAGAGCTGCCCTCCACGAGTCACTGCAGCCCCTCCTGCATCCCACAGTCCCTCCATGAAAACTCATGATAACAAAGCACCACTTACATAAAACTTCCAAATCGCTGTTTTGTAAGTCACAGGAAGGCTATAACATCCAGAACGTTATCAATTGCAAAGCACTAAACCTATACAGAGTTCTCCTTCGGCAAAGCGCATAGCTGGTGGGGCTGAGCCCCAGAGCAGAGGTAGGTAAGGGGTGGCCCGAAGCGGTGCGAGCCCTCCCAGGCGTTTTGGCGGTCTGGGATAGGGCGACGGGTATGTGATGCTGGTAGGATGGCTCACCTGCTGGATGAAAGCAGCTTAGGGTAGGATCTCCCTGGGCAGCAATCAGCACAGCCGAAGCTGGAGCGCTTGCAGTGCGAACACGCTCGTCGCAGTGACAAACCTCAAGTCAGCTCCCAGAAAGCGGGAGCGGAGAGAGGCAGGGCAGCCCAGCCCAGGCAAAGCGGAGGGTGCCGCTTGTGCCGCAGGTCACCTCCCATTCCCTTGCCTGACAATGGCAAATCTCTTAGTCACTTCACAGTTCTGGGAACAGAGTATCGTCTTGTGAAATTACAATGCTGGTTTAATGCTACCATTATTAGCATTGTCTTCAGACAATAAAATGTTCTGTCAGGTCGCTGTGGGATGACAGCAGTGAATACACACTGAGTCACCCCACGTTAATTTAAACAGCACAACTGTGTGAACACATGTTCTTCAGTTAAATCCACACACACACACTCGGAAGTAAAAATAATCAGATCTCCAAGGAAGAACTCGCTTTCTACACAATGCAAAAGCAACCTCGCTGCTGCGCTTCTACAACCTCAACAAACACGTGGCAAAGGGCTTAGTAAGATGACTACTATTTTCTGATCTGGTAGTAGACAAGTACACAAAGCCACCCCCAAAAGGTTGTTAAGTCATTCAAAACCTATGTACGTAAACCCGGCTTTATTTCATGACTTCCACAGACCGGAGAGGGTGCCCACCAGCAACACAATGTTGACACAGAAGTTTCGGGCTCCCCTCCTCCCTCATCAAATCTGAACAGTACTTCTCAAGAAGAAAAAAACACCTGGCTGTTTTCTCACTATATGTAATAACACACTCCCCCATTTACGTTCAATCCCATTCAGAGCAGGAGACATCCAGAAGATTTCAAGTTGGAGCACGGGGAAGATCTACTGCCCAGCCATTCCTTCTTATCACAGGACTTGCTGTGCTGCCAACTCACCATGCCCTGCTGATACCGATGCACATTAACAACAAAGCAAACAACTGCCCTGTGTTCAACCTTGTCTGTGCTTCTGCCCCTTAATTAAGCCTTCACCAGAACAGAAACTGGATGAAGTACAGCTTCTGTACGTTGAAATGAAACTGCAGGAGGTAGAGAGGGTTAAAATGCACATTTTTGTATTACACCTGTGAAACCACCCTCTGCAGTCTTCCCCAGACCAAAGTTGCACAGCTGCCTGAAGGCTCGTTATTTTACACTTCCTAAAACAAAACCTCTTACGTCTGATGCTTCTGACGTGCGACCAGATACGCTCCAACCAGATACCGTCATTAGGAAAGGATTTTGCTGCCATGCACACTTCCAATACTGGCCACTTGAACAACTATCCTGCCTGATACAGAACAACTTCAGCGCAACACTGATTCAAAGCAGTTTAAATTGGGGCCAACAGAGTATTAATAGTACCAAACTTAAGATAACTTAATTCTCTTCCTCCAGAAGGAGCCCTGGTGTGCCTACCTTGATCTCCTGCCCTTCCCTTACTTCCTGGGGGTATTCCTCTTCCTCTCCAGTAATTCCTCACAGACAAGAGCTAGGGAAACAAGTCCCCAGCTGCCTTGCAGTTTTAAGCTCAAGTTAGATAACATGAGTAAACAATACAGCATACAAAAGTGTTCAAATGTAGCTCTAGTAAAAACCGTACTAATAAAAAACCTCGGGTTTTTCCCACAGAGGAATTCGAGGGGGACTAAATTTCACAGGCAAATCCCCCTCTCCCTTGAAACCACAGTGTCTAATGGAAAGAAAAGTGATTTTCTTGCCCAACTGTGAGGAAAGCTGTAGACCATAGCTTTTTAAATATCTAGAATGTAGGCATTACCTAAAAATCTGAAAACACGCACACTTTTTTTCCCTCCTATCTGAATCCTTACGCGAGCTTCTGCAATTGCCTACACAGAACAACGTTGGACAAATGGCCAGCGCATCTTACACTGTGTTTAAGGCCGCGTGGGAGCCGGACAGGAGGAGCTGGCAGATAGCCACCCTGCCAGGGACCAAGGTGACAACTGTCTTTGTGAGTTGCTTTTATCCTACGCTAATTTCTGACAGGTCTGTTGCGGACCTGTGCAATGCAGGCCTGGTTATTTCTGCTGGCCGACGTAAGCACAGCACATCGCCCAGTGCCCCTGCCAGCAGCTGTTAACAACAGCGTGATGTCAAGTGCTGAGAAACAGAGGAAGGACTACGGCAGAGAGAAATCTGTAGGTGTTTGCCCCAGGGTTCCTCCCACCCTTATGTTCAGCGCTCCTAACCTTCCTCCCTGCAGGGAAGGCCATTGAAATCCCTTGCTCATGAAGGCCTCGATCATGGGTGGGCTGGCTGTCACCCTTGCACTGTGGCATCCCACTCTCTTCACATTAGAAAACCAAGCCAGAAGCAACTACTCTAGCAGTGAACACAACTAGTGTAAATTGCAAAGTAGCACAGGGATTGAGGGTTATTGTAATACAGCATTCCCCAGCCCACCTTTTCACTCGGCTCACATCCCCACCACTCAGTTTCTGGGGAGGTGGCTACAGCAGCCCCGCACAGCTTTATGCCAAAACCCCTTACGCAGCAAAGCGTGGCACGCTGACTAATGACTAACTTGCACCATTACTCACTCCCGCTTACGTGTAAACAAGACGTGTATTTTTAAATCCTACTTCCTAACTGTTCGCATTTTCACTCTGTGTTGCCAAGCGGGCGAATCCTTTAAACGATACTATGCAAAAACGACAAAAACTGAAGTTCCCAGGTCAGACCGGTACCTCTCCTCCTCAACTCCAGACTTCCCAAACAAGGAGAGACGTGAAGTGCAGAGGGTCAGTCTTCCAGAAAAGTTAACTTTCAGGGACTTAGAGCTTTAAGCTTTGTAGCTCATGGGGAAGCTTTTAAGCTACCTATGTGAAAATGTTATTAGTTATTATTATACTATGTTTCACGCTAAATATTTATGCCAGTGCCAAAAGCTCATGTTAATGCTTAAAACTTCACTGTGCAGACACAGATACTGCATTTCTGGGTTGTCTTTTGTTTTTTTTCCCCACTCCCTTTCTCCCCCTCTTCCCCTCAGACTTGAAGGTAAGCTTTCAGATTTATTCCAAAATCCAAGAACAATGAATTTTTGCTGAAAAAATATTTAAGACTACAAAGTACCTTGAACATCAAAATGTATTAAAAATCCCAAATGTTTTACTTCACACATTCAATCCTAGAGTGATTTTTAGTAGCCTACACAACATTAAAGCCTTGTAAAGCCAGATTTAAAAGAGGACTTGAAACAGCCCCATCTATAGCCTACAAAGTGCTTCTATAATACGAACATTAAAAGTGTCAAACTTCAAGTGAATTATGAAGCTCAGCACTTCCCCCCTTTCTTAACTGCAATCTTATATGGAGAGCAGTTATCACAAAAACTGCTTGCCCTTACGCTGCAAAGATGTTATTTATCTACCTTACAGCTGTTATGAAATTAAAAGTGTCAAACCATGCACTAACTACATCACTGATTTTGTGAACCTTTTTTAAAGCTTGAATATCATTATGAATTCTGGATTAAAATATGTGGATAAAAGCAAAAGGGACAAAATAGGAATGAGCAGGAAAAAAATCAGGTTTATAAGTTTTGTATTTTAAAAATGTATGGGACACAAAAGACAGAACAACAAGCATCTGACAGCAATTTTTTGTTGGTGTTTTTTTTTTTTTAGATTTTTGTATTTGCTACGAAACTTCAGCAAAACTACATAATATTCTGATGTTTTGGGAGGACCTTTAGGTAAATCTGATCTAATCAAAATAAAATTTAAGAAGAATGGATTTATATCTATTTCCCACAGTGCACAAAGGTAAACTACTCCTGGTATTTCTGAAGAAACTCATGTCAATACACATGCAACACCTAAATGTAGATGTGCATTTCTCTGTAAGTATATAGAAGCACAATAACCTGGATGAAAAAAAACCACCAAACTGCTAAACAAATCTATATGTGCTACATTTTCACAGTGAAGGGCCAAATTTAATTGATGTAGCAGACTCCACCTTTTTCGTGTGATGCAATGCATAAATGCCTAAATGATAAATATGTACAAGGCTGCTATTGAAAATTTCTGTAGTTCATAATCTTTTTTTAAAGTATCTTACTAATCCTTATGAAATAGCTTAGAGCTTGCTTTTGCCTTTTTTTTTTTTTGGCACTTTAATTCATTTATGCCCTTTTATTCATCACGAGTAGCTATAGTAGAAAATGTGTAATTGAGATGCCAAACGTTGCCATTAATTTCAGTACTGCGTGAGAAAACTTAAAACTTGAAAAGAGATCATTGGAAATACAAACTTTTTACATTACTTATACACATATATATGTGTTTATAGTATTTATTTATATATTTTACTCCAAACTCCAGAAAAAAATCACTGCTTTCCTCCCCAACATACTTTCCAGTTCCTGCAAAGGGGGATGAAGATCCCAAGTAAAATGTCAGTTTATGATGTAAAACATTTCATAAAGAGTAAAAAGAATTTACCTCATGGCAGAGGAAGATAAAAATAAGTGAGAAACATCAGAAATACTGCCAGACAGCAAATCCATGAATTAAAAAGTTATTTAGTTCCTAGATTAAGATACCAAAGAATAAAAATTAACACATGATCAGCATCCCCACAGATTATCAGAATTTGGAGAGAACAGAACACTTCTAGACTGACTAAAATTATAGGATATCCAATGCAGCCATCAAATTTTGTGAAACTTCAATTTTTCCTCTGTGACGCAAATCAAGTCTCCTTTCCCCCCAGAAAAAGTTTCTCTTTCAAGGCCTTTTCTGGATCAGCTCCAGGGGAAGGGAGAAGTGCAGATGAGATACAACAAGTAACCCAACTTATTAAACCCATGTCAAGACTGGATGCATATGGAAATGAAATCTCCTATTCCCAAACAGATAGACTAGATATGTCAGGATGTTTTTGCCATCTCTGATATAAAAATAGGTGTCAGCAAAACCCAGTATAAATTCTTGCAAGCCCCTGCAGGA
>NW_010245838.1:11275-87770 GCF_000690775.1 Eurypyga helias
GACTGTTCAACCAGCACAACCACCCAGAGATTTTTCATAATCAAGGAAAAGAGAGGAGGAACACTCCACCCCAAACCCTCACTTCTGTTGTGTTCAAACCCCTTAACAGCACAACAGTTTTTTTAATTGGTTAGATGGAACTTGCAAGAAATGCTCCTGAGTTATCTCCGCTGACCCAGGGTTTGTCCCTTGTCCAAGAGGAAATGACAGGATTCCTTCTCTGGGGTACTTGTGCCATCACTGGGGGTCAGAAAAGAAGAAGTCAGGAGCATTTTGTGGCCTGGAAGTAAATCAAAACATCTGCTTTTAATAGCCAAAGCAAAACGAGGCATGCTTCTACAAGCTGCATCTCACTGTTCCTCAGGAAAACCTCCCTGGCTTTTTCTGTTCCGTATTTTTCTGTGAGCAGGCATCACGATCGGCATGTGTGGGGGCTGTTGCCGAGTGCTCCGAAAACTCGCACTCCTACACCTCGTACATGCGTGCCCGTGCTCACGCACGCATAAAAACCAGCGGCAAACCGCCGCGACCTGAAGGAAGCAGCGAGCACAGTCGGCCACCTGCTGAATCCATTTAAGCAGGCTGCAAAGATGCTCACCATCGTCAGTGTGGGCAACGGCAAAACACACAATAAAAAGAAAGAAAAAAAAAGATTAGAAATGTTTTGCCTTCAGGCAGCTCTTTGTTTCTCCTCGCACTCAAAAATGCTAATGTGTTGCTTTTGCAACCCATTATCATCATCCATATACACAAATATAGCAATTTCATGCCTGTTCTAGAAAGTGAACACACTGAACTGCCAAAACACACCTAGTGTATGACCAAAATGCAAGCTCGTGGGCTTCATTCAAGCGGCGCAAGTCCAACTTCTCTTTTGCTATGTTTCTTTCTTTTGTTTTCTCCATTTCCCTCCATTTTGCTACAGATTTACGATCTTGAAATTTTAGAAGATTAAACTGGCAGGGATCTTGCTCTTTAACAAAAGCACTTCTCAGCCTGCAACTGCAGCAGACAGACAGGCTGCAGCCTGAGGACGCTGGATCTGCCATGGAGTACGGAGAATTTCAAATTTAGGTCACCCGTGCCGCTCTGATCCCAGGGAACAGTGACAGTGTGTTATTCCACACATGCTGAGTCTTGAACGAGACAACAGTCCCAATGCAATTTAAAGACCAAAGTCAGCATTGAGGATGTTTAATGCTGAAGTTATCAGGAAAGGGACAAAGTGATTGGGAAGGAAAATTAACTTTCCCAAAGTTTGGTGCTGGAGGCGGAAGGCACAAACACCAGAACTGCAGGAACACACACGCTTTGGCCGGGTTCGCTGCCTCTGCAGCTGGGATGCAAACCAGGGACCAATGGCAGGCAGAAATCGTCACCCTGTGAGGAAAAGGGGTGCCGAGCCAGCCGCAGTAAGAGTTCTCTCTGCTGGAGGCTGCTCACTGCCGGGGCCACAGTGACAAATGCCAGGAGCCAGCGCCAAGGCTGGACCTCACCAGCGATAAATATGGCACTGTGGGCGCTGAGGCCGTCAGAGCGGCTGCCTACCCACCTTTACGCAAATGAGCAAACCCAGCCACGTTCGAGAGAGTAAAACTCCTCAAGGAAGTAACTGCTTGCTGCTAGAAGGTTGAGCGGTACAGCCAGGACTCACGCGAGTGGAAGGTGAAAGGAGGAAAGCTCCAACACTTCCCCTGGGGCTCTGCTATAACCCAAGGGGCTGGAGGGGGAGCTCCCCTACTCAAACTGCTTTCTAGTTGTTGGGCTCTACATTGGGGCTTTTTCTGGTTTGGTTTTTTTTTTTCTCCCTGTAGTTCCTTAAGAAAAAAAAAAAAAAGGATTATACAATCGGCACAACACAGTAACAAGCATGTTTTTACAGAAGAGCTCCTACATGACTGAGGTGTTCAACTACAATCCAGAGAGGAAAAGCTTAATGGATAGCAATACAAGGCATTTTTGCTCGCCTTGTAATTTTTATCTTACTGGTTCAAAGCTGCATCCCTTCCCCAAGCGCAGACAAGGAGGGCAATCCAAGGGAAGATATCTTGGAAAGACTTCTGCCCACTGGCTGCAGGCTTAGCCAAAGATTAACGGAGGGAACACGGGAGAGGCAACAGCTACTGAACATTCACCAGCAACTAAAGGGGCTGGGCTCATCATCAGGCATTGCAAATAACTCACGAAGGACAAAACCAATTTCGACAGGTCACAGTATGAGAAGAAGCTTTAAAATAAAGAGTTTGGGATAAATCCGTAGATGTAGATGCTTTACCCCGAGGATGATTTTCAATTATGTAACAGATAATAAGGAGATGTATCAGAAAAGGTCTATCTTGGGTTAAAACCCCCCACTTTATGGGAATGAAGATAGGTTACACAGAAGAGCTGAGAATGAAATAATAAATGGAAGAAAACCCAGTATCATCTGTATATCATGACAACAAAAACCAGATCTGTCATAAGTAGAGTTCATATTGTCTGATATATTTAATGGGTTTCTAGAGAAGCAGCAAAGTTCATTCATGGGATACAATTTTTTTCTCCCATGAGAGATTTGCAGAAGAATCAGTGCGACAGGCAGTCTTATTGTAACTTTCACACATATGAAAGGCTAATAAGTAATTTCCTAATTACAGACATTAGGAAAGAGAGCTGATCCCTTCTCCAGTCCATTACCCTGCCAACTTAAGATTGTTGTCTACCATCTCTTAGCTAATGAATTGCTAGATCTAGTTACTAGAGACCACAAGTGCTAGAACCTCTTCCTGTTTTCTGCAGGAGATCATTTCATGGGTTTATGCATCTACAAGATGAATATTAAAGAAAATTTGTTTATGTTTTTCTCTGTTAATCCCCATTTTTTTGTTACATATTGAAAATTTCTTTTGTACCTCAATTTTATTTCTTGTATTTGCGGTTTTCTTTCCCGATATCTTTCCAATATCATTGGTCTCCTCCAAGAGAGAAAACATCTGCTGCTGCTGACTGCCTATTCCAGGTGTCTGTACAGAAGAAACACCGAGCTTGTTGCAATGCCAACCAACATCAACAGGGATCCTCTACCACCTTCAGTGGGGTCAGGATCAGGACTTCAGAGCTGCTACTCTCCCCTGCAGTATGCTCCATTGGGCATCTTTATATAGCCAATAGCTGTAATATCCCCAATTATTATATTTCAGACCCTTGCTGGTAATATTCCCAAGTTTATTTTTCAGCATTATCCTTTTTGAAGTCTCTCTATTACTTGCCATAGTTTTATTTAGGATTATCCTTTATTAAGTTAATTACAGTTTTGCATTTCATTTTATGTTCCTGACCTCTTCAGATTCTTTTGAACTTTAAATATTTGTCCAGACTTGTATTTTCAGATCTTCATAAGTTAAATGTGGTTTGTACAGCATCTGAATTCCCTCTATATCATCAGTTTAGTTTAGAAGGACAAAACTGAAGTCCTTTGGAAAGGGGAAGCAGGACAAAGTTTTTGAAGAAACATGCAACAGTTAAATCCTGTTTTATCACACTACCCATCAGATTACCTTTGCTGAAGTAATTTTGACTTCAAGTCCTAAAATACTGGCACAAATTAAATATAACCTATTTTGAAGAAAAAAAAATACCCCACAACACATAATTAAAGTAATATAAACTTAGACTGACTTCTATAATAAAACAATGGGAAGCAGCAAAATGTGGAGAAAAATAAATACTTTGAGAGATGCCAACCTACTGAGAATACTAAACAACACTGCTGCTTAAATTGTAAGAAGCAGTAGAAAATAATTCCTAAGAGAGTTACAGTTTGGGTATCTTTAGCACCTGAGGAGTTATTTTGTTTGATGGTCTGGGCTGAAGCAATATGCAGGAACCCAGGGAAGAAAACAAAACAATTTGCACTGAAGACTTGAGTTTGGAAGTAAGACAATTTCCAACAATTTTTCTGCAGTAGACAATGATACAAGACAAAGGTGATGTAGGCACCATGTGGTCTGTTAATTCCAGTCCTGACAACTGCTCTGTTCTTCGTCTATTCCTCTGCTAGACTGTGACAAAACATGCAGCTTGTGTCACCCACATCAACGGCAAAACCCAGCCTCATCAGGCATGGGAAATATTAATGCATAAGTAAATACAAGCATCGGACACCAGGAACAGAAATTGTGAATGAGCAGCCCTGCAAGACACCTCTCTCCCAACAAGGAGCAGGGCTGGATGGATAAGGTATCACAGTAACTTACTCTTTCCAAGTCAGGCAAGTTAGGATAAACCAGACACAAACATACCCCGCTGTGAAGAGGATGCACGCTGCCTTTGCAGAACAACATACAATTCCTGAATCATTTTTCTCGAAATCCATCCAGTCTATACTGCACTAGTGCATAAAGTGAAACCTTAAGTGCCAAATGGGACAGCAGCAGACGGACTGAGAGTAGGAGCATCCCACCTTTATGGGAAGAGACAGCCCCAATGACACAGTGGTGATGACGAAGAAAAAAAAACACCCCAATGCAAAAACAGAAGAAAAAAGGAACACTCCCTCTTCCCCCATCCAACCCTTTAAAATTAGTTAGATTAGGGTACCTGCTGCCAGCATCAGGTACCATGATGCCAGCATACTTAAAGTTTGGAAAACTTTGGGATACTAGTAACGACAGATGGGAGAATCCTCTCAGACATCAAAAACAATATAATTAGAAGCAAAGGGAGGTGTCACTGGGAAGTCTAAACAGGGTGCTCAGACAGGACACTAGTTCAACCAAATCAGTGTTGTCAGAATACATTTGACGTACGTAAATCCAGTTAGACTTACAACTTTTTTTAAATCTCTAGGTAATTCCCAAATGCCATTGCTGCTTTTACCGAGTGGAGCACGCAGAAGTACGAAATTGTTTTTGCTAGGTAAGGTAATTCAAACTCTAAATATTTATTTACTTTTGCAGGGGGAATGGAGCAGTAGGCAGCTGAAACACAGCTGGGATGGATCAGCAGTATAAGGCTCCACGCACTTCCCCACGCCTTGGCATCTGGCTGGAATGGCACACAGCTGAAGTCTCAGCAGCTGAGGTTCCTTTTTCCCATACAGCAAGGAAACCCAGCCGTTAAGACATGGTTGCATTTCACCTATACTGATGGGATGAGTCTGGGCTCCTACCTACTCCATCCCTGTCCCCACCAATGCTCCCCTCTGCGCTAATTCCAGCACCAAAGTGCCTCTGGAAGGGGCCCATGGGTGTGTGCCCCAACCTCACCCTAAAATCTGGACTGGAAACCATCCCTGTTTGAGACCAGCTCCCTTAGGTAGTGTCCCAGCACTGATCATTACCTTTCTGACCTAAAATTAGGCCATTTTGGCCCTACAGCACATCACCATGATGCTGTAGATCAAGCAGCTGGATGGGGTCAGGCTGCTGAGAGACAAGGCACAATGACAAGGACGGGTGGCTGCAGGCACGCTCTGCACTTGAATAAGGCTGCGAGGAGCTGTGCTCCATCAGTAATGTGGCCTTGTCCAGCTCCCGCATGGCAGCGAGACCTTTCTCTCTTCTCCAAAACATCCCTTGGGTTACAGGGGCACAGCCAAATCAGAATAGAGAATCGATCCAGGATAAAAATAATGTCCTCCCACCAAAAGAAGGGGGAAAGGACAAGAAAGAGAAGCCCAATTTACAATGTGGCTCAGTTCCGAGTGCATCTAATTGCACAAAATGTGGATACTTTCCTATAGGTCTGTTCAGGTTTTCTTTAAAAAAAAAAAATCAAGTTAACTGTTTATATAATGTAAGTACCTGCATCTGACATGCCCGGCTCATGGTGCTGGCTACTCCTTATAAATGCAATCCTGCACAGCATTAACAGGAAAGCTTGAAATCCTGGCATAAGCACAGAATCGCATTGGTTTTGGTTTGGGGTTTTTCCCCCCTCCACCCTTGGAGGAAGGCTGCACACAGGCACACTCGCTGCGTGTTTGGGCGAGAGGTTATAGCAGCCTTCAGACCTGGGCTGCAGTTGTTCTGCTTCAGAGTTAACACTTACCAAGACCAGTACAGTAGATCAAGTGCCTCTGAGCTCTGGGCAGTAGACCCATGTGTGGCCATGATTGCTTCAGATGCTCACAGGTTTAGCAGTAATACTCACAACCAAAAGAGCTGGAAATGCCTTTTTTCTTTTTTTACTAAAAGCTCAGAATCTAGAACAGTCTTGATTTTGTTCAAGCCAGTTTTGGAATCTAATCCTACCTGCTGATTTCCAGATCTGTTGATTTAATACCACTTACAGAAAGTAAGATTAAAACAAGTAAAACCTACGTCTGCTCCAAAAAAGGGTTTAAGAAACATATCAAGTCACTACAGAGATCTGATTAAATCTACTTGAGGTTACTGCTCAGTCAACTTTATTTCACTGTATTTTTTGAGATTCCAATCTTTTTGTCATTTCTTTTCCGGCAAAAGTCTTCTTCAGTTAGACTGTAGAATCAATTCAACTGAGGTCTAATAAATACCGCTTACTTCCCATACTAAGATTGGCTTTGGTTAACATAACCGAGTTAGGTAAAGAAGTGACAAATGCAGTTATGCACATACACACTGATACGCAACAGGAAAGTATGTAGCATTTTCTACTGTGAGTGAAGAAACACTGGAAAAAAACCTCCAAAAAACAAACCCATTGTGAAATCTGGTGAAAATGGTCATAACTTCACAGCAGTCCAGGTATGCACATGCCTTGCCAGTCCCACACAACCAGGGTCCTCAATCTCAGCAAGAAATAAGGACTCATGGCAGCCTTAGAGTGTGTTATGAGAACAGGTTCAAATAGTTTAGCTTACACATTACTGTATGGAAGTTACCCTTGACAATGAGTATAGCAAGTGATTTTTTAAATATATACACATATATTTTATATATATGTAGTAAAAAACAGTGATGCTGACACATCTCACAGAAATAAGCATTTGTATTGACAGTGAATATTAGCATTTCATCCTCCCTACTGCTGGTAAGTACATTACTACATAGCATTTCAACAGGACACTTGAATCACTAGCTTTCCCCTCCCACCCCTCCCCCCAAATATGCAGAGAAAAAATGGCAGTAAAACTTCCCAGCATAAGTGCAGATGATACAAATCAATACTGGTGGAGAGCACTGTATCACAGACAAATAAGATGATGCAGAACTTGTTAATATCCAGGACCTGGAGTGTGATATACAGCACTGAGAACCAAAAAACACATAACAAAACTGCACTTGCAGGGCACAGTCCATGTGCTGGGAGCAAGAAGCACATGTCCCCAGTAACAGCCCCCCCTTTAGCTAAAGGGGCTAAGCAGTTGCACCTACCACCTCTTTCACAATGGAACCCCAAAGGTCCAACTTCAAGAAGAAAATAAAACAAATTAAGAAAAACAGTGCAAGCATTAATATTTTTTTTCTGGTCACAGATCTTTTTTTATAAGATAAACAATATAATTCCTTGACATTCTAAGAGGGGGAGAAAGTCCACTTTATCTACAGGGCTCATCCTAAACATTTAACAGTTACTTCGACAAGAAGTCTTTTCATGCTTTGGTATACTAGTGCAATGTTAGTGTTCTCAAAACTAGCCTGAAGGGTTTCTAAATTAGTAAGTCAATGTTACCATGGTAACATAATGTAATACCAAAATGGACCACTTTTTATACATCCACTACAATCAAGTTAGTGACCAAGCAAGTTATTAAAAAAATCTTGTTTTTTCAGTTTTGGGGGGTGTTTGGGATTTTCTTTTGTTGGTTATTTTTTGTTTTGTTTTTAACTATTCCTACAGCTTCTAAATTATTATTAAGATACACACAGAATCTGTTTTGTTTTACATGCAGAAATAGATCCTATGTAAACGGCAAAAGAATCACCAGCAGCAGCAGCAAAAGCAGCAGTTCTTAGGACTTGCTAAGGATCTCTGTAGTTTCAGTTCACAGGCATACAAAGTTATAACAGCCCATCTCTGGTTTTACTGTTGCAGACGGTTTGCAAGCAGAAAAAATTGTCACAATGCTATTTAAAACACTGTGACACCTCACTCTGAGCTTCTTACACACCAGCATCCTGCCCATCATGCTGTCTCAGATACCCTGCGGCACATTAAATGGCACCAGGTGCCCTAAAAGTCAACCTGCCATCCTTGATCTGACAATCTTCAAACTGAGAATATTCTAGCTAAAAACATTCTCATATACAGTTCAGTGTTCAAAAGACATCATCTTTGTGGTCATCACATCTACACAGACCAGGGCATCTGTCCCACATTCACACAAATTTGATAAATATAGGAGTTTCTTTATATTTCCATAAAAAACTAAAAATCATCACCCTGAAAATAAATGCCCTCAGTACAGCTGACCTTCAACCACCTTCATAGGGCTACCACAGGATCCCATGAGGACAAGGAGCCCTGTCCACTCCAGCAAGTTCTCATGCAATGGATTTATTCAAACAGCATCAAGACAACTTGGTTTTGGATATTTTCTATTAAAAGATAACATCTCATTGTACAGAAATAGTATTTTTCGTCATAACCCCGTTGCAACAACCTCCTCAGTTTATTCCCGTGGTCTTACCACTCAAACATATTTGGAAAAATATTGAGGTTGTATGAACATTTCCTGACTCTTGCTGTGTTGGAGAGTAAAAAAAGTCACTGATTTATGGTTGTGGCAGTAAGAGCTAAACGTATTCGTTTATAATATCTTTTGCCAGTAGCACTAACATTCTAAGTTGACTGCTGAGTGCAATGATTTGGGAAATTAGAGGGGTTTTTATTATGGAAATTAATAGGAATTTTTACTTGCTTTCATTAATGGGAGAATATGTCAAATATTTAACCTCTCTATTTTTTACTTGGCTGACTAGTTTTTATTCTTTTAGATGATGCTATCACTTATAGTTGAGAGGTAATGACAAAGCTTTTTTGATTAATCTGCTGAAACAGCTACCTATAATTTATATTCCCTTCAGAAAGTTGGAAGGAAAGAAGGAAACAGTGTCCAGAGACATAATGTAAATCCCTCCAAAAAGACTTAAACGAGCACAGGATTACTCCTTGCCTTCCTCTGCCACATAAAGCAGCAGTAAGTGAGCCAGGAACCTGGGAACCCTGTCCCACTCCACACCGAGCATACAAAAAAATCACATCTGGAAGATATAAAGGAAAAGCTACTCTCCTCTTCAAAGAACCTTCCACCTGGGAAAACACATGTCAAAATATACACATGTAGTGGCATATATATGTTTATATACACATATGTATGTATATAAAGCACTACAGTTGAACTCACGTGATTTCCAATGTGGATGCACTTGTGTAGGTATGACTGACTGTGCTGTATGGGTGGAGTTTGGGGGAAGAGTACATGACATTCTTTTCACAAAAAACACGTATTCATGAATGGGCCACCACAGTGAAATTACACATCAAGCTCAAATCTAGCATTGACTGTCTTCAGCCTGTTTGACGTCCTAACTTTAAGTGGCTGGTTTAGCATAGCTGTATAGTCTGAAATGCACTGCAACAGTCTGTGTGCGCGGCTTTCCCTCCTGCTGATTAGCATTTACAGGGTACAACTAAAGAAAAAAGGTGTCTCCGGGATTTTTCTTCCACATACAACACTGAACACATACCTGAGCCAAAATAAAAGTTTACACCCCAACAAACTTATCTGTTTACTGAACAGTAAAAAAGACTTGTAGTGCTCCAAATGTCACAAGAAAACTAAGTACAAATGCACTAGCAAACGTACATTCCCCTATTATAAAAGGTGCAGCGTGAAAAATCCTTTAGGATAATCTTCTCCAAATCACTAATTCTCTTCCATTTACGTGAGAAAAGAAACAAAACTTTTTACATAGGTTGTCACAAAAATCACAGCCTGGGGTACTTTTCACTAAACTCACAATTTGGTCTTTTCCCAGCTCTTTTGAAGCACAGATCCCCACTTTAGAATCATCCCATTTACATCATTAGGTAAAATAATTCCTCCCCTCACTCCAAAAGTCCTAACAGCTGCATCTTAAAGAAACATCAAAACTTTTTACGTAGGTTGTCACAAAAATCACAGCCTGGGGTACTTTCACTAAACTCACAATTTGGTCTTTTCCCAGCTCTTTTGAAGCACAGATCTCCACTTTAGAATCATCTCATTTACATCATTAGGTAAAATAATTCCTCCCCTCACTCCAAAAGTCCTAACAGCTGCATCTTAACTGGAAAGAAAAACTGGTAAGGATGAGAACCAACAGTTGTTACTGCAAACTGGTAGCTCTGGATCCCAAGCAGATGCCTTTCTGCCAAACAACGATACACAAGTTGTAAAACTAAGGTGCTTGAAAATAACTCAAACACAGAAACAAAATTACTGCCAACAAGGACAGTGTATTTCAATGATAAAAATGCACGAAGCACCAGCCAATTTCAAGCTGTACTAATTTGAACATAATCCTTACATGTAAATCCTAATTTATGGGAAATAATAACTTGAAATACTGGCAGTAGGATTCCTAATAGCTGGCATGCCAACCACTAAAATGTTTCACACACCTGGCATTTTTTAATACTATGTGAACTGCTGGTGTGGTCCAAAAATTACTTTAATTTTCATTGATGCCCACAGCAAGAGCGGACCTGTGCTCCAAGGGTGAAGGGCACCCACCCATGGGTCAGCTGCAGTACAGCTCTCATTTTACATCCCTCTGCTGCATGTCTGATTGCCTGCCTTAAAATACCAAAGTTTTACTGGAGAATTTTACTCCTTGTCAGAGGAACGTTTAAAATAGAGTGTCTTCTCTTGTCCAGGGTAGTATTTACGCACATGTAAATTCACAACTCTTTACACTGTATATTTACGCACATGAAAAAAATGGAATTGCTGTGACAGTGTAAAGAGTTGTGAATTTACAAGGGAAGTGCGGTACGAGTCTGGCACCTGTCCATCACCTTGGCAGTGATGCGTGGAAGGACGGACAGCGGCTGCTGGGCAGCCACGATGCTACCCTACCATGCTCCTCTGCCCCCATTCTCCTATCCCTGCTGCAAGGACAGTCCCAGGGTAAGGAAGAAAAGACACCGTTTGGAAGCATTTTGCAGTTGCTAAGCAACTGGTACAAAAACTCAGGGGATTTCAGTCAATGAACTGGCAAATACACCTCTAAACATGTCACTGGTGACACGTGGAGTGCCATCACACTGTCAGACAGCTCTGCTCTGGGATGCCACAGCCCCAACACCAGCATGTCCCTCCTCACCTTTCAAACCTGCTTCAGCCTCCACTTACTCGTCCATCCCAACCCTCCCAGAACCAGAGAGGCACAGCAAAGCACCCATGTGCTGTTAACGAGATTGTTTCTAATCACCAAGAGGCCAGCTACACCCTTCCCTCAGTTACCACACACCTACAAGCAGTGACTGCTTTAAAAAGCAATTGAGATTGAAAAGCTGCTCCTGAACTAGCCCTCCTCTGGTAGGGACTGGGATTCTGCCCAAGCCACACAACGCATAGGCAGTGACCATTTCCAGCAATTCCCACACCTGTTACCAGTTTCAGTGGGAAGCAACAGTCAAATTGCACACACATTTTGGCTTCTGTGATCTCAGACCATTGTCATGCCTGGTGGTTTTTTTTCAAACCTGATATATATGTGTGTCCACAGGTTTTGACGGGGAATAAAGACTCTTGTGCTGCTCTTCTGTAAACTGCCACTAGGTCCACATCATTTATATAAGCTTGATGAGATGATCCAAGGAAGCTACACTTGAAAGAAGTCTCTTCTGTTTTACAGATGCTTCACTCCCCAGCGAGTGCATACTGCAGGGAGAGGGATGACATGGACTCACCATACCGCAGCACACCAAGTTTTAAGTTATCAGTATAGAATATTATGCTAAGGAAAAGTACAAATTTATGCTGGAAATTAAACCGTTCCTAACCAATGCAGCAGTTCAGTTCAGAAACAGCTTTCCAAGAGCAGCAACATGGCCAAGAAAACGCAGCCACGTCTGAGCCTGTCCATCTCATCCCCTCCACGGCCAGCACAGAAGGACAACCTCTGCCACCCAAGCCCATTGGAGAAGCTGTACCCACACCTGCCCATTTCTCTCCACCGATGGTAAAAGGCACCAGGGCCATGGGATGGGCTTAGCCCAGCCAAGAGGATCTCCAGCACAGTGGGCTGCAAGGCAGTTGAGGGACCCCTCTCCATCCCAGCTTCCTGCTTGCATCAATGGGAAATGGCCAGAGCTGGGAATCTGCCTGGCACTGGTGGTTTTGGGCCTTTTTTGTGACCTTCTCTCACACATAACCTTTATACTAAAATAACTTTACAAAACTGCTGTCCCCACTGCCCAGAAGGAACATGCCACCATATTTCTAAGAAACAGAGATGTTTCTCGGCGTCACATTTGATTTTTCTCTTATTTCCTGTGCTTATTTCCATCCTTAAAACAGGAAAACCCGTAACTTTAGTCTTTTCCCTCTGTACCCAATACTTTTTTGAAAATTATGTGCTCTAAGTTATCAGCAGTGAGTTTTATTTATGACAGTGCTGTGGTACCAAGTAGACTTCTGTGACAGTGTTTCACACACATCTCACTTGGCACCTCCAAGGGACCCATTACCTTCTTTATCCTCATAATTCTTAGTATACGGAAAAGAAACAATACAAATTCTTAAGAGAGCTAGTTAAGAAAGCTACTGTTTGCAGATCTCTTCTAAATATCTAGTAGCAATTAATGTTCAGAAGTTTTCCTATTTCTTTTAACACTGTCCCAATGATTTTAATAGCTATACATTCCCAAGTGTTTTTAGGGGAACCCTGGAAATATAAAGCCCTCAAATAAGTTCTGTGCTGTTTGGTTTCTTGGTGACTTTTTTTTTTTTAAATGAAGTCACCATTCCATAACATTGCCAACTGCCTTCATTGGGAGCTAGTGAATGGAGAACAAATTTTGAATAATCTGGCAAACAAAACTGGATTTAAGACTTTCAGGCATCTATTAAAAAACACTCCACTACCAAACCTGAAAGGACAACAAAAAAATGCCCTTGGCTTTCCAGAACGGTATTAAACAGTTAGTTAATTAGTGCTTGGCACCACAAAGCAGGTTGGACTTGTGTCACCCCTGTTTTGTACGTGAAGAAAAGCTCTGGATCAGTGCAGAAGCACAACCCTTACTGCGATGCCCAGCTCCTGAAGGAAGGCCGCTTCCCCTCTGCGAGGCCACAGTGCACTGCTTCAAGCCTTCCAAAATGACACCACCACCTTTGTCCCCACAGCCATCGCACCCTCACAGATTATTTTGTGAAGCACCAGAAAATACATACCCAGTTTGTTCAGGACCTTCAATACCAAACAGCACCATAAGAAGTTGTACTTCATTTCAGCTTTCTTTAAAGCCATCCTTTACCTTGTATTAACATTATTCTTTATCTTCCTTAACAGGAAAATTTGCTGTTCTAACCGATGGTAATTCACATTGCATACAAATCCACTCATCTAGAAATGCCACAGGACTACACTCGCACCCTGCCACCAGTGAAGACTTGCCTACCATCTGTACTGAAAAAAGTCTTCACAGCAGATACGATTCTCTAGATGGACTGTTGAAAATACAAATGCAGGACCTTTTCCTCGGTCTTAACTGAAAAGTTACCAATATTCATTTTTCAAGATTGCTTGGTGATAGAAGAATAAATTAAAGAGACCACCATAACACAGTAAAGCACACTGAATTAACAGTATTAGCTCTTCCCATGTGGAAAGGATGTAAAACAAAGCAAAAAGATAACTGCTTGAAAGCATAATGACAAGGTGACTTAGGATGGCATTATGGAGACAGGAAACCAGCATTTTGATAATAAATGAGAGATGATAGATAATGCCAGGATATCAAGAGTTTCAAATACTGAATACAACAGGGAAGACGAAACCAACAAGAAGATGTAAAAAGGGATGATCTGATCAAAGCCACAGGCTTGGGAAACGCGCTTTCAAGCAATATTCAGAACTGATATAAGTGGGACAAGGCTGCTTTCATCCAGGCTAGAAACGCAATGGCGCAGTACTTCAGCAGCAGGATGACAGACATGGATGGAAGACTTCACAGCGCGGGAAGACAGGGAAGGCTGCATCTCAGACATGCTACACTGGAAAAATCTTCAAGATACAGACTTCCCCTGCTTGTGAGGACCATGGGAGAAATAAAGCAAGGGTGGGGAGGACTGGTCAGTTTTTAGTTCACTGATACTGTATTTAATGACTGATTTTTCACATGTTCATTTTTCATTATTATTTTAAAAGATTAACAGGTTTAAGGCAGGAAGCAAAAGATGCTTTCTGATTCAAGTGGATTGCAGAATTTTTACCTTAGGGAAAAGTTATTAAGCTAGTGTAAGTGCTACTTTGTCTGGGAAGATCATCATAAAGGCTCCTTAAGACATAAGGCTCTCAGTAGGCTAACTTAACAGCAATTGCACTAGCTACGCAAAAAAGCGACCTTTATCGATAAGAAACATTAAGTCACTTCAGGGGTTTAAAAGACCCTGAAAGCAGATTCAAGATTCCAGCTGAGCAGAAGACATGTCAGAAGAGAGACTAATGTTAGCCCTGGTTTTATGTACTTAAAAATTATAGAGATAAAAATTACATCTATACAGAAATAAAGGTTGCAATCTAACTGTATCAGAGGCAACTCAACCATTCAAAACTTACGCAGACTACTTAAGGACTTACTTTCAAGGGTGAGGACATTTAAAGGAGTACAAGTCACCTCAGGTGACAGCTCATATAAAATAAGGATAGGATGTTACGGAAATCCCCTAGGACTCCAAAATTATGCTGAAATCACGCTAGATACAATGGGGACTGAAACAGAATTACATCTAATATGTTTTTTCTCTTTGAGAGAGAAAAAAGAAGTCAATTATTTTTTTGAGGCTGTATCAGTTCTGCATTCATAACTGGGACATCTGACTTCTCCCATGAGTGCAAAAAAAATTTAAACAAACCAGTAGTAAAAACTAAACTCACCAGCCTGTTTCTCAGTATTTGCAACTTATTTTCTAAACACAATAAACAACTTCATTTTGAAGACAAAATGCAAACTAGGTCCCCATAATGATCACTCTAGCTGGGTTTCTGCCCCCTTTATAGCGAGACAGAGCTTCCAAACTTTTCTTTGGTAGAGCCAGAATGCTGATGCAGTGGCATAAGGAACAGGGCAACACTTCTGACAGAGAAACCAAACACTGATCTCAAGCCATTGTAATCATCTCAGGAAATCACACCTCTGCCCCAGCATGTCCTGTGCAAAAAGCACCTGGTGAGGATCTACCTTTGTGCAACTTGCAATTGTTGTTCCAACACAATGGTGTTACGGGATCCTTCAACTGTCAGGCTTCAGGAAGAAAACATCCTACAAAAGCAGCTGATCCAACACCTTCACAGTGGTAAAGGAGTTTCCATTGAGCGTGAGGAAGTGCAGGAAACTCACATCCTGGTACATGTTGCTCCCAGAAGCAGCACACTGCTAAAATAATTTAATATCTGAGATCAAGTCCCTAAAACTAGTAAATTCGTCCTTGGGGAATGCTATGTAAATACCCCAAGTAGCTGAACAGGAATTCCTTCTGCCAATTCCACCATCTCCTCCCTGTGGAGTTTGGAAGGGCAGGACCATGTGAGAAAGTGACAGTCACACTAGTAACAGCCTGCCACTCACTGCTGGCAGTGCCAAGCCCACCTCAGACTTGCAGGGTGGCTTCATTTACAGGCTGGTCTTGCTTTCATTGAAGAATTTCACATCAAACTTCTGGGACATTTCCAGATATATCATAAAAAGGAAACGAATAGCAAGTTTTACACTTTAAAATATGGAACAGATCTTTTTCTTATGATGGCCCAACAGTCCTTGAAACTGAAATTCACAGCACGTGAGCATTACAGACTTGGGAAGAAAAAGGGCTGGAGGACAGACAAGAGGAAGGGACGGTTTTAACACACGCAGGAAAGGGAAAGAAGAGCAGGGAAGGACAAAAGTTCATAACGACTGAAGGATTTATCTGATAACTTTTTGAAAATTCAACAACAAAATAAAAGTTGAAAACTTCCTAGTGGCTGTGATTGAAGCTGATGTGTTAAGCATGGAGCTAAGCAAGCTCTCATAACTAGAGATTGGTTTCTTTCATCTTCAAAACAGTGTTTTGATTTTTCTTTTTTTACAAGTGCCTTCATTGCCTTAGAAATGACTAAGTACCATTTCTAAGATGTCAGGACCTGTGAACAAGCAGGAAAAAGTAAATCCCGCACCATATTTGAGCACAGAGCATCAAAAGAGAAAAACATGGCACTTCCATGTATTTAAACAGTAAAAATCCAAATGCTTCTGGGAATAAAGATAATGGTTTCTGCAACGTCAAATGTAAAACGTCAGGTCTGCATGCTCTGTCACTTATCTTGGCTAAGATGTAAACAAAGACAACCTATTCAACCCCAAACATTATAACAATGATGGTGATCATTTAAACAAGGGAAAAATTGACTTTCATGGGGGCTGAAAAGGAGACAGAAGCCATTAATGCTATAAAGCAAGATTCATGGCTTTGAAAGGACATGAGCTCTGCAAGTATCCCTTCCCCCCCACCAGTTATCCAATGCATGCTACAAAGAATGCTCATAGGCAACTGCCTCCACCACCACCCTTGAGGGTCACCTCTTGCTTCATTTGTATATTCCAAAGTGACTACATGTAATTTCAGTAGTCAGCCTTGTCCAGCTTCCCAGTGTTCAGCGACACTGTCAGACCTACACAACTCCCATGGGCTGCAGAAACAGGCTGAATTACCAGCAGAGCAGGAATCACACAGATGTAGGACTCCAAAACATACATGCATAAACACAAAGCACTTGGCAAAACAGGCCTGACTTGAGAACTATATATATATGTTTACTACTTAATTTGGAGCTATGTTTTTGAGGGAGGGAGTCTAGATGAGGGTGAACTTCCCAATTCTGACCTAGAGCCTTTTGATCTCCTCGCTCACTCAAGCCTATCTCCTTCCCGGCAGTGCGTGCCCAGTAAACTTAACGTGGTCCCTAACAAAGACGTAATGATGTCTAAGTAGTGCCCAACAGAAACCGAAGATAAAAGCTTTCTTAAAATCAATTTTACCTAACATTTTTGACTATACAGACTTAGCATATTAATGTGGAAAGGAAAAAATATCTAAGTAACATTTACAAAGGCTGCATAAAGCATAGAAACCCAGTGAGGCCTCTATAAAATTGCATTTGTATATTTAAGGAAAATATAAAACCTATCTCCTCCCTTTTCCATCTCCGATATTCTCTTGTTGTCCTAGCCTCCAGGTATGTTTATAAAGGAGCCAGAAATAGGTAGGTGCACACATACCTATAAATGTGCACATTTCTAAATTAGGATAGGTATAAAACATGAATGAATTTTGGATAGCAGAACTAATAGAGAAAAAAATAACTTGCCTAGAGTTGCAAGATCTGCCTGGTCTGCTGTTTGGGCACCCCTAGTTACAGAATCACAGAAGAGCTGAGTAAAGAAGGCACCTCTGGAGATAGTCTAGGCAGGGCTTCCCAGAGCAGGTTGCTCAGGACCATGACCCAGTTGGGTTTTGAATATCTCCAAGAACACAGACTCCACGACCTCTCTGGGAAACCTGTGCCAGGGTCTGGCCATCCTCAGAGTTAAAAATGTGTTTTCTTACACTTAAATGGAATTTCTTGTATTTCAGTTTGTGCCTGTTGCCTTTTGCTCTGTCATGGGATACCACTGAGAAGACCCTGGCTCCATCTTCTTTACTCCCTCCGTCAGATATTTATATACACTGATAAGTCCATACTTAATTTCAGTGAGAAGCAGGAAAAAAAAAAAAAAAGCTCTGCATAGGATACTAATGCTTCCAGTACTGTGTTCTCCAAAAGTCAGAAGAGTGTCTATAAATGGCAGCTCTACATATTTCCTGGAGACAAGGGAAGCATCAATCCAGTTTCAGCAAGCTTGCAAAAAAAAAAAAAATCGATGGTAATTCAACACCAGATGGATTTGGTATTTGTAGATGTCTTCTAAGAATGGATTTGTTTTAAGAGTCAGTTGCAGACATGCTTGCTTTTGATGCAAATTTAGGCTTCAGAGTCATGCTGATGTAAAATAAGAAAGTATAAGTTTCTTTGTAGCATGAGGAAAGACAAAATACTTGCAGAGACTCTGGCTTTTTAGAGAGCTAAAAATCACAGTCAATAGTAAAGTAGCATCTTGTTTTTTCTACACGTACTACAGGAAAGACTCCTCACTGAGCCAAGCTACAGATGAAGAATCCAAACCCTACATTCTTTAGCACAGGATGGTGGCACGATCTGTTTGGCTGTTGCTCTGTGGGGATTTAATGAAGGCATTCCACAAAACCCCTCCCAGCTCAGAGCCTTTAGCAGGATGCTTTAGGTACTCAGTGCAGCAAACGTGCCAAGTAGCTGGCACAAAAAAGAGCAAAGCAAATGTGACTTTAAGGCAGGAGGTACCCAGGCAGCTCAGAGCGCTGCAGGCAGCAGGGAAGCTGTCAAGATTCAGGTCAGTAAGGTGCCACGGATGCCCGAGATACCCATGAAGAGCAGGAGGGGCAGAAGTAGCTCCTCTGGTCAAGCTCTGACAGAAGCAGGCTGGTGTGGGGTACCTCCATGGATGCATGATGAAAAGGAGTCCTGATTGCAGAAACGATCAGCAAAGCTCATTAATCAGTTCGGAAAGGCCTGATCCAGAGATGACAGGAGGATGACAGGAAGATGAACAGAGATGCCTGCCTTCCATAAAGCGGTAGCAGGTTGAGAGGAAAAAAGCAGATGTGTCAGACTTGGAAAGGTCAGGGGTAAGATTTGTATTTGTCAGAATGAGCTTTCCAAGCAGAAGCCAAGGACATCTTGCTCCAACAAATATATAAGGAAAAAAAAACCCTCCAAAACAAAAACAAACAAACAAAACCAAAAAAATACAAGCAACTTTTGTAAGATAACTTAAATTCTTCACCTGCCCAATCTCCTTGGACACCTCTGCCTACAAGGTATTTTTGGGTAACCCCACCACCCCCCTCCCAAGAAGGCAGCACTGGCTGTGAAGATGTCAAAGAGCACATGGATGAATGGCACATAGAAGCTGAAAGGCAGAGAGAGATAAACTCTCTGTGTGTGTGTGCGCGTGTGTGTATGTGTGTTGCAGGGTAAGCAGGTAGGAAAGACAAGGGATTTGAATGGGAAAATGAGGCTGACAAATTCAGAAAGTAAAGACAAGAAGAGAACTGTAGGGAAGAGGGAAACAAGAGGTACCAAAACTGTGAAGGACAGTGCCACCATCTATTCTGAGGTTCTGTTACACTCACCATAGTACCCGCCCTCCACATAAAACTAACAGCAATTGTATTGCCTCTGCCAAGCTTCACCCAGCCCTTGGGGAGGTAAGGGCCAAACCAGCTACCTCTGCACTCCACAACATACTAAAGGAAAACAGGGAGAGGACAGACCCGACGGGACCGGACCATGGACTACGATAGGGTGTTACATCAGTAAGAGTACTGAAGGAAGAAGGGATGTAATTTATCAACTCCCTCATACATCTGACTAGACTGCTGTTGTAATGTCATGATAGAAATACAAAGCTGCATGCTCATCTCCAGATGACTGTAGTGCCCAAAATACCCAATGACAAGTACAACACTGAGAAAGAAGGAAATCATCCTTACCCCAATAAGTTTGTCCTGTAAGTGCTTATACAGACAGGAATAGTTATATCGAGCTTATATTTTTCACTCCTTTTGAAGACTTTCACAGTGATAGTTTATGACCCTAAAGCTCAGCCTACCTTGCAAGCCTACAGCCTGTGGTCACAGAGAAGATAATTCACCTTTATCATCTCTGTTTCTCCCTCCCTCTCTAGCCTTTTCCTGCCTAGATTATACAGGGACTGTATTATATTATGCATCTGAATTATAGGCCAACACACCACATTGTATTAACAGCTCTTCTTCAGTATCGTTACCTACAAAACCAGCACACAGATCTTAAAAGAATCAATTATAACCACAGAACCTAAACAGATATAAGGGTCAAATATTCCTAAACTCGTGAAAATGTGCATACTGCTGCAAACCTGGATATTCACATTTCTCTCCAGTTAAGTGTTACAAATATCCCGTACAAGTTGTATCACACATGGCGTAACGTTGACACAGAACGTGTTTCTACAGACTTCCTAATCCATGAGCAGAACAGCCTAATCTTTGGGCTAGTCTACCAATTTCCAAAATACTAAACTCCATTAAAAAGAGATGCAATAATTTAATATCCTTCTTTGACATTGATTGGGATTCTGTAGTACACGCATTCACAGGAGGAAGGTATGAATGGATGCAGTAAAGTCATTCTACAAGACCCAACGCACATGCAGCCAAATTAAGTAGATGGCCATATAGTTATCAGCGGTATAAATAATACACTTTTTCAGTTAATAAACCAATATACCACATAAGGAGGCAACTGCATGACAAGGTATAAAACCAAGTGTCTGTTATGGAATGGACAATTCATATTTAAAAATTACACATTTACAGAGTGAGAGTCTGGCTTGGAAAGTTCAGCTGCTACACGGAAAGGCTCTAGCTAGTAGTTGTGCCTACAGGTGGCTGAAGCACATCTGCGAAAGACAATGTGAAACCGAGACAGGAATCTCATTACCAGGATTACACAGACAATAGCATCCAGGATTACCATTTGCTGGTTGATTCTACATTAAATCTATCAAGCCACACTTAATGCTTCAGGTAATACAGTTAAGAACAATTAAAATTAATCATAACAGGAGATTAAATGTAAAAAAAAAAAAGGAATAATATCCATGTTGTTTTCAATTAACCATACCACTGTGGCTGTGAGAACCTCAAGAAAAAGACATTGCTGCTTCCATTCCCTGCCTTTCTTTAAACGCTGCAAATGTTTGACACACAGATGCCTAGAGCTAGGCATATTTCATCCGCTGTTCAAGTTTGACACAGTTAGTCCCCAGAATAACTTGTGCTGGGCAGGTGAGAGCCCTGCAGGAGGGGAGAGACGGGGCAGACCTTCCCCACCGTGGAACCTTGCCTTCACCCAGTCCCTGGGCACGAGTAAGAGCATCCACACCCGTAAATTGGGGCAGCAGTTGTCTGCGTACAGAGAACGTGGTCATGTTTCCGACCCTGTTAACTAGTACTGCTGCATCAGTGTGGGAAGGGTGTCATGACAGTAAGGCCTTTTCAACTTAGCATACACCTTGGTAAGCCTGCAGTGGGAACCTCCACCAGCCTGTGCCTCTCCACCACCTAGCCCAAAAGTTTTCAGTTTTAAGAATAAAAAGACCTTCACCCAACGAAACAACAGAAAACAGGCTATTGATTTCTCATGAACTCTCAAAGTGTTATAATAAGCATTTATGGACAGGCTATTGAATGTCTCGACCATTTAAACAGACAGACATTTCAAAGTAGTAACTGGAGTTGGTTCCAAAAACAGAGGAAAAGGAAAAAGGAGCCTTAGGGCACAATGTCACTTTGCTCATTTTAATGTAAACCTTTATACATATATCACTTACTGCTACGCCACTTAAAAACTGTAAGGCATGCAAGTGCAAATCCTGCAAAATAAACACTGTGGTAATACTTTAAATCCCTACGACTGTTCTTCAGGAGTATCTCTTTCATTGCTAACAGACTACAAACTAAAATACATTAACCTTAAGCATTATCTTTCCCCTTTAGACTTGGTATGGTTTTAAGCGATAGAAAATTTACTTACACACGTAGCAGTAAAAAGACATAATACCTTAATAAACCAGAGCTAGTGTAGCACTGTTTATTACAGGCATTCCACTTAATGCATGTATCCATTTTCAGCTCGCAGCCAAATCTAGTCCTTCTGAAAACACTAGAAACACTACTCTTCAAGGAGTATTTGTATTTCTAATGGATAATAATGAGAATATTGGTATGACATTGAAAGTGTTAACAACATATTAATTTCTACAGAAACATGTATTACTGTCAGTGTGATTCTTCCCCAGCTATGTATGTGTGTATACATACATGAAACGCTTGACACCTTGATTTTTATAACATATTTTTGTGCCCTTACCATACACACACACTGCATTCCTGGTTTGAAAGTTTCTTTTTCACATAACAAAGGACTTGGAGATGTACCTACAGGGCAAGGTACGAGAAATAGGAACAGTTCGCAGAGGTGCGTAGCAAACATGCTATGTGTGCATTTCCTAACAAAGAGTAATTAAAACTTCTACATCAAAACAGTCACAGGCAAAACTTGAATATAAAAATCTCATTGAGAATAATGTGAAGTGTGCTACATTTCTTGTAGCTATAATGCTGGTTTTTAGTTAATATAGCAGTTACAGTTAAAATATGTCTATAGCAACAAAGATGACAACTTTTTTGGAGAGTAATCCACGTAAACTGTTGCTTCAATCGGTTTTCTTTGTTTACCCAAAAGAAAAACAAGGTTATAACAAAAAGAGAAGCAATAACAAAGTAGCTTGTTATTTGCTATTAAGGCATTGCAAGTTTAAATTACACTGTCACCAGTTCCAGTTTCACGACTGTCATTTTTCTGGTGATGCTTACATGGATTATCACAGCCCTTTCTGGAGGTGAAGATGTCACCTAAATAACTGCTGGTGCAGTATTGTGGTTTCAGTGGGTGGTGGTATTACCTGTACCCGCCACCAAAAAAATGCTAACTTTTAAAGCATTATTCCAGCTGTGCCTTATGTTACTTACAAATAACGGTAATTCAGTATATGGAATAGAAAATATCAGCCTCTCTGTCTCTTGAAAATAAACCGTCTGGATATGTTAAACATGTAATTCAGCTGGGGATATTACTCTCATTTCTTTATTACTAACATGGCCATTACTTACTCCTTCATGGGATGCTGTTACAAAGTTGTAGATAAACTACTTGGATAAGCCTCTGTTATAAAGGGCAGAAGGTACAGTTGAACTTGAAACATCTTCAAGACACTTTTGGTTGTCAGTTTGGAGCGAAGGGGGAATATGAAACAGCCTGAGAACACACCTTCACATCCCAACTACTCCCCGTCCAGGCTTAACTGTTAATGTGCAAAAACGTCATTTTCCAAGTCTACATCAAAGAAAGCAATTCTGGAAATAAAACCTACACACCGAGGTAACTATTTTTAGCCAAAGGGGAGGGTGGGGGTGGGAGGAAAACAAAGAAACTGGTACCATCAGTGATTAAATCTCCCAAATACTTTTCCTTCTGAATACGCTATCACAAATAATAAAGTAGTATTATCTGTTGTACCCACATCTGTATAAAAAAAATTAGCAACTGAGTAAATGTCCACTTTTAACGGTATCTACTCAGGAGGTAACACAATTTCATACCACATAGTTTAAGAGTGAACAACTTAAACTTTGCTTTGGTTTATACAGTAGGAAAAATATCTTCACAGATAGGTGTGGAGGGAAGAGTGAAGACTAATACCAAAATAGCTCCCGTTCCCAACACCTTTCTGATCCTGGCTGAGACAATGTCCTCATACCTCAGACGCATGGTGGCAGCCAGCCAGCCAGATGACTGGTGACTTAATACACAAGTTCATGTGGGCTCTGGAGTCTGACACAGACAAGGGCATTAACTTTCAAGTCTCAACAGTCAGCCTCAATATTCAGAAGTCATCAAATGAGGCATGACTATATTAAGAGACTTTTTTTTTAATTACTTCATGCTTGCTTCCTTCTGTTCTGAACAGCTTTCACTGTAAAATGTGCTCATAAAATATGCATGCTTTTTATAGGAAAAGTTGTGATCAACTGATGCGTAGGTCAAGTATGAAAAGAATTTAAATGAGCATGATGCTATGATAAACACTCTAATAGCCTCAGAAACACAGACAAAAAGGTTGGCATATATATCTTGTTTCATTCTACTGCTGACAGCAGTTCTGACAATAAACGAGGCTTTGGGCCAAAATTCAGCGTTTGAGAACAATACAGATATATATACCTACATATATTACATGTGTATGCAAGCAAAGGATACACTGCAATCTACCAGGCAGAGTGGCTTCAGTTTCATTTTGAAAACGACTTATAATAAAAACCCAGTGGATGAAACAAAGAATCCACCCAAACATGAAGGCTCCAGCATCTTTGTTGAAAGAACAATAGCATAATACTCCTCATCCCTCTATCTTGTCGCAAGAGAACCATCAGGATAGTTACTGCTGTGATCAAATTAAAGAACACTTCACAGAATTATTCTTTAAACTAATGACTATTTATAGAGATTTATCTTCACGTGCCAATAGTTATAAATGCTCTAATTCAATTGCTCTGCGGAAAGCATCCCAATAAAAGAAATATTTCCATTAGCATAACAAAAGGCAACCAGTAAAATGACTCACATGCACAGGCTTAAAATTTCAAGTGAAAGCAGTATTTCTCTATAAATACACTCCATTTTTGAATTAAATCCACTCTAATGATATGTTTTGCAGTCTGACGGCTTTCCCACCGGACTATACATGGTATTAATGAAAGCAAGATCAAATTAAACAGATGACACGATTAACAGTATTCATTTCATGCATGGCTGTTTTACCGGAGAGATAAAGACCTGAAAGTAATTACCGCCAAGTAAAACTCCTTCGCTGACCTCTCCGCTTGCAGCTAGCGGTCCTTAAGTTCTGATGTTTTGCAACAAAGGCCAGTGCCTTTCATCTGTGGGCTTTCTTTTACGCTACAAGCCGAGTACCTCTCCCGCTGCATGCACACAGTACCTCTGTATCTATGTCTGTAATGCAGCATAAAGATTACTGGGGAAACCTATCAAACCGGCAGGCAGCAACCTTGGCCGCCAATAAGCGCGAGGCACATGCAGAATCCAGCACATGCTCGCTGGGGCTCGCAGACTGTCACCGCTGCTTAGCAGGCTGCTAATCTAATTATAGCCCTTCGCTGTAGCACCGGGCTGCTGAGGCACCGCGCGCAAGGAAACAGGAGAGAGCCGAACACATTGCACCTTTTAGCCAAAAGCATCAATATTTGGGATTGTTATTTGTCTACATGCATCAGGATTAAATTCATGGTTAGGGGTTTTTCTTTGTTGTTGTTTTACCTATGAGGTGCTTTGTGTTACTCACTGAAGGATGTATTTAGGAGTGCTCTTTCAGAAGCTGACCACTTGTCATTTGCTAGGTCTATTACAAGGAGACAATAAAAGGCAGCAGTTTATTCCACCAGTAGGAATTCTCGTTTTAAACATACACATTACCAGTGTCACATATGCAGCAGACCTCAGATCGGTTTTTACATGCACTACTTCACATCCTACACCACAGACCTCAGATCAGCGAGGCACCACACGCATGCTTTGCGCAAACAGCAGCCCTACAGAAATCAACAGGACCCCCCCTGTCCTTTACATTTTCACGTGGGCAGATCCTCAGATGACCCAAGGGCTTCTGTGTGCATTGGCACATAAAGCCCTAACTAAGCTTTCATAAGGCTATGGTGGAAATGCCAAGGAAATTTTTGTCTTTACGCAAAACAACCGAATTCATTTGGAACACACCATACAAATATGCCTTAACTAACTCAAGCAAGCCTTACATGCACCTTATAAATATGTAAGTTCACAGAACTAAGGAATGTTATGATCTAAGAGACCACTGTGTATTTGAAAGATGCTCACCGCTTCCACAACAGCAGGTAAATAATCATGAAAAAAAAGATACAGGCACCTGTAGTTTAGTCATCTTTGATAGTATACATCAATTAATCTTTTCTCTGATTAGCACAGATTGGAAAACAATCTTCTAAAGTTTCCTGTTCCCACATGGTTCATATAATCACCTAAGCTCTACACTGACCAAAAGGTTTTCAAATGTCAGTGACGGGATGGAAGTACACAGCCTGTTTCCCAAAAGCGCCAGCTGTCTCTCGTGACATACAGTAGTATTTCATGATCAATAACTGGCAAAATATCATGCTACAGCACTATGAATGTACAGCTTTACAACACATTTTTAACATGTTCCACGAAGTTACACAATAAAACACAACCATAAACATCACACTAACAAGACCCCGAACCCTACAGCAACAATGAGTTCCTATGTACCCACACCGTCATTTTTCCTAATTCTTTTCTCTTATCAGCACCACCACCACCACCATATATTACCAGGCACAATCCAAGTGCATGATGTTAAAGGCTGTTTATAAACATTTTTATTTATCATACTTGAGTACAAAAATTTTATTTCCTATTACATAAAATGTTTCTAATAGAAAAAGACTTCCATGTGGTAACAGTGCAAGATCATATTTATTGACAGTATGTAAATAGCTGTGTCACAGCTTTCTTAATCTGCCAGTGAAAATTGCTCGTGAAGAGTCTCCCTGTGCTAGAAGCAGACTTCATGTCTGTGAGAAAAATATTCTCAAAGCTATATACAGTTGGAAATAAAAATGAAATGCAGGAATAGTGACATTTTGCTCCGTGATTCAACATTTAACATTAAGCTTTGTGTTGCAATAAAGGAAGGGCGGTTTTACTAATTCTTCCTTTTCACGTTACATCATCGAAGCAGCTCATCAATATACTCATCAAATACTGTAGAATATTCCAAGTTTCTCAGCAGTACTGCTTGAAGCCAGAAAACTACGTATTTCATGAATAAAGGCAACAGGAGTGTTATACAGCGGTCAAAAACTTTTTTTAAAAAGAGTTCAAGAGCCATGTGAAGAAGAGGTGCACAATTATTTGATGGCCAGACCAATAATGATTTTTCTAATAACGTTTTGCCAAAGGTAGCTAAAGGAGAACAAGACCAATAGCCTTGACCTCAGTCCTCTGATCCAGCTACTGGGAGTGCTCATGTTTGCTAAGCAAAGGAAGACATACACATGCAAAAAAGAAAATCAGAGAGACTTAAATCATTCTTTTAATCTAATCCACACTCACAGACCACCAAGGCACCCATGACAGGTGACAAAATGACCAATAATCCTTAAACAGGAATCAAACAGGCCTCAGCTGCCATGAGACTCTCAGTTTTGGCTCCCTCCCATGCATAGAGCTAAGCCTACACATCCCCCATCTCTGCCCAGCAGCTCCCCAGGCCCTCGCTGCTCCCACCTGTGTGGGTGCAGCACCACTCCAGTCTCCTGCCTCCTCCCCACAGAGCTGTTGGCTCCGAGGGCAAGTACCACCTATGTCGCCGGCAGCGGACTCCAACTGCAGCAGGGTGTTTGTCCTAGGAGCTGCTTTCTTTTTTCAAACCGTCATGGTGGCAACTGTAGTTGGAGGAGCCATCGACAGCTGCAGAGTTGGATTTCATGAAATACCTACTTGTCTCTTCAACACAATCAACATTCCCTAAACCTCTGTGCTTAGCTTAGCAGACCAGAGAGAAGAGGCCTAATGTCTGTCTTAATTTTCACAGTCACTTCTAACCACTGCAAGGATGTGCCAGGCATGGGAACATCACCGCAGGTTGGGCATTTGGAGCCAGAGGTGGTTTGCAAGGGCCCGTGCTTGGCAAAGGGAAGGCCCCAAAACTCCCACTGGTAACCACGTAGAGCTCCACCAGCCTGCCCAGCTACCCGTGGAGACCGCGCACAAGCACCTGGACCATGCACCAGACCCGTGACAGGACACGGCCACGTATAGGCGTGCCAACAAGAGAGGCCAAGAAAGGTTTCATGAGGACACAGTCACAAGGGACTCCTCAGCTCCAGCAAGTCTCTGCTGGAAGTGAACAAAATGTGAAAGGTATGCGAGTTGGCCAATATTCGGCAGAATTTCATCGAAAGCAAAAGCCTGTCCCTGGCACACGTTACCTGCCTGCGCTACGCTTCAAGTTCCTGCTCCTCCGCATGGAAACAGAAGGTCTCTACAGCGTTTTTAGAAATTAAAAGCAAGCTAGGTTTTCTATAGTCCTGTTCCTTGACAGAAGAGTTTTGATCAAAATTTTCCAAAGCCATATGGTCTGAGGCAGATGCCCATCACAGAGGGGAGGAGAGAGGAAAACCTATGGGGGGTATGATGAATTCATCATATGACACTGAAACCAGCATCTTACAGTAAAACCTGTCTAGCTAGCACATTGATGATTTTACACTTCATTTAGACATACCTAAGTGAATAAACAGGCAGATGATTATTTTGGGAACAAGTAACTTTTTACTATGTTATGATAACTTGTATAAGTACTTATGTATCCAATGATTTCAATAGAAAAATATTTAAAAAAATCTGTTATGTCTTGCAACTAAACAGGTTTCACTCTGGATACCACTTAACCTTTGACTTAAAAATATACCAAATATTGCTTGGAAACTGCATCCTCGGTTACTTAATTAGATTTTGCAAAGTATAGTAAACATATGGAATGAAAATGAGTTGAGCAAAAAAGGTTGGTGAATCAACATGCTGCATTTCTAAAGACAATAGCATGTGTATTTCCAAGCTGTAGCCTTGAGAGGTTGAACTGAACCAATTACTCTAATGAATATTTTACTTGGCTTGATGCATTCATTAGACTTTTAGAAGAAAGCTAAACCATCCCATGGTTATGTATGCATAGCAACAGCAGCCACAAAATCTGAAGATCCTTGTATGGTACACATTAACAGGTGAGGGGACAATTTTCTCTTCCACAAGTTTTTCTGCATTTCAATTTTCTTTCCCAAAGAAATTCACCCAGCATTATTTTCTTTTTCTTTTGAAAACTACCTTTGACTTCACAACAGTTATTTGTTGGGCTCTTTCCTTTCCTGGCAAGTACTTGGTGGAGTTTGGGAAGTCTACAAATTGGTGGCAAACTCATGACAAGACCCATCATTATTCATGGAGGAAAATAACACATGGGCCTGCTGTTTGACATGTAAACTTTGCTCAGTAAGTCACAAATGACAGGCTTCAAGGTCAGCACTCAGTGCAGAAAACCATACATTCATTTTATGGAGCACAGGGACGTTTCTTGAACTGATCCCAATTTCAGTTGGTAAGGCAACAGTTACCTGTACATGTGTGCATATACATGTGTGTACATGTCAATAATATCAATCATGCTTTGAAGCTGGTCAGCAAACTTGCAACTTCATGGCTTTCTTTTCAATATGCTAATTATTTCCCTAAACACCCCAGACGGAACACTCCTCTGGATGCTTCATAACAAGCAGAGACATCTCTAACATTAAAGCCAGAGATTCTCTGCAGGATGGCACTAAAATTGATTCCTACAGAGTATATTTTATAGCATTCATATTCACTTTTTCTGCCCAGAATCATAAAAAAGCAAACAAAAAAATCCCACACACCCACATTCCAAAGCCTCTGCTTCCAAACAGCCAAGTGAAAAAAGACACATTAGCAGACGGTAGCAAACACTAAAAAAGAGTGAAATTAAAAAAAAAAAGGGCAAAACATGACTGATGAAAGATGCTGTAAGTCCTAACAGGAGGTGTCATGGTAGCAAAAGTCAAGTGCTCACAAGGCCATGGGAGGTTAAAGCTACATTGGAACAAGCCACAAAAGGGCTTCAGAAGTGGAGACACTTTTTTTGGTTTTACTTGATGTGGAAAATAGGGATCCTGAGAGCATCACTTAAGCCAGAAAGCTGACAGGCAAGTACAGATTTTCCTCAGTGGAAGAGCAGAAAAAAGAGCTTGCAATATAAGAAGTATACTTCGAGTACCTCCACATTATTAATCTTCATCTCCACTGCTGGCACTTTCCTCTCCTTCTCTATTTAGTACTATTTTCACTATGACCACCTTACGGCAATGGGTGACACAGTCTGATGCTGAGTATAACTAACTTCTGAGGTTTAACCCCAGCCAGCAGCAAACCACCACACAGATGCCTGCTCACTCCCTACCCCCTGCCCCTGCTGAGATGGGGGAGCAAATGAGAAGAGTAAAAGTGAAAAAATCCTCATGGGTTAAAAACAGTTTAATAATTGAGATAGAATAAAATAGTAATAAACACTAAAAATATTAATAATATACAAAAGAAGTGATGCACAATGCAATTGCATACCACCCGCCAACCAATGCCCAGCCAGTTTCCAAGCAGCAGCCCCCTGGCCAATTTTCCCCTAGTTGATACACAGCACTATACCAGCTACCAGGGGGAAAATTAACTCTACCCCAGCCAAAACCAAGACAAGTAAGTATACTTCCAGTATCTCCACAGTATTAATCTTCATCACCACTGCTGGCACATTCCCTTCAGTACCATTTTCTCAATGGCCTTACTGCAATGGGTGACACAGTCTGATGCTGAGTGTCTGAGATACCTATAGGCTGGCCCAGGAAAACTTCAAATGCAAGTCTTCTAATAGAGGACAGGTGTCATTTTTCAAAAATGCTATGCTGCTAAGAGCGCAAAAGCTGAAGGATGAAGTGTAGTGTTCTTCCCTTTGAAGGAAAAACTCTGACAGACTTGCTCACTTTCGTAATTAAGAATGTTATTTCCAACTCTGAGTATAAAGCACAGCTCTGTGGCTTTCTTTGATCTTGCATGATGACAATGAAGACCCATCAAGCTCTCCAAAGCCCATTGGTTTTTTTATTCTTCAAAGACTGTTTTCTGCCCTCTTACGTCTTTCTATGCGAGAAGGTGTTTATGTTGAACTGCAAGATGGAACTAGAAAGCAAGTCAAGGTGCGACTGTTGGAACACAAAGCGGTTCCTCGCAGATGCTAATGCATACTGACACTCGCTCAAAACCTGCCCCGCTGCCAGCCAACTCGCTGGGAGCTCAGACACAGCAAACCTTTGAGACTTCAAGTCTCCAGTCCACACCCATAATTCAGAGTTTGAGAGCAACTCTCAGATCTTATTACTTTACACAAGAGTTGAAGATACTCAGCACAATGAATCCCAGAAGAAAACTCGCATTGAATGTAATGGCTTTGATTATCATTTCAAGGCTAACAAGTTTGGAGACAGCCTACTGAATGTCAAGCCTTTTTAGCCAAACGTAAAATAAATACAGATTTTAATCTTAGAAATATTGTTAAATTAATGACTAGAAATTGTGTCCATATAAAACCAGCAACTGTGACTCGCTATACCAGAACCCAGTCTCACAGTCTTCTCACAAGAAACCAGAAGCATTTTTCTGGCATAGATGAAAAGCCTCTCCAGGAAGAGAGGCTTAATTATTTAATACAGCAAGCCAAAAAGCCCTTTTATGAAAGAGTCTTCAGGACTCTCATTTCATATAATGTTCCCGAGGAGCATACTTGCACCTTGGGCAGCTCATAGACCTAGTAGCTAATGGTTGCAGAGCCGATAAGATCCCAGACCCTGCTCCCAGGACTGCTTCTAGCTTTTAGCCAATCCTCCCATGCAAAATGAACACACGAGTCACATAACCAGGGTTATGAAAAATTAGTATAAACAGGGACAGATGAGTGCCCACCCCTCAAGCCTAGAGACTCCCACTCCTTGTTTTCCACCCTTTTCTAACCATTTGAGCAGACACTCCCTTCCCTGACAGTGCTCCAAATAAAGTGAGGGTGAGAGTGATGATGCTACCAAACCTAGCACAGGAGCTAGGGAGTGCTGTGAAGATGGGAAACATGCATCAGGGGAACTCGGTCACACCCTGGGGACAAATTACTTACTGGCCTGCCTTCTCAAACCTTTCTTGGGCAAAACAGCAGGTATTTTCTTCACCTTCCCTTCCTAGGCCTGGGGGCAAAATGTGTTGCCCAGTTTCTCCACAGCAAATGTCAGCATAGGAAAGTAGCCTCACATGTCACCACTTGTAATACTGCTGCTGTCAATAACCAGAACTTTTTCAGGTGGCCATCCTCATGAAGTGCTGACTGCTCAGAGGATCAATCCCAAAACAAATGGAGAGTTTTATCCCTTGGTCCCTGCTGCAAATCCTCAGGGCTTCCAGAACAGGTTTCTAAAAGCAGAGGAATCAGGATCTTCAGTCTTACATTAAACAAAATGCAATCACATAACAACTTATGTCTCACTGGCCCTGTAATCTATCACTGCTGGCACACACATTTTAGTAGGCATTTGTTATTTTGGCAAGAGTTTCTGTCAGCATAAGATTGGGAATAAAGCAGGCTAATGTCATAGGTCTGAACCCAGTCTCAACTGTGAGCTGAAATACATTTTGTGAGCACAAACACGTGGCAAGTCTGCCTCATCTTTTCCAGTACTATACCTGTGAAGGACAGCACATTTTTGAGATGACTGGTTTCCCATTACCTCAAGAGGGTGGTGTTTCAGCAGTGAGTCCTGAAGTCCAGAACATGTCAGAGGTGGAAAGGGAAATCGGTAATCCCATAACAAAATAACATTAATAGCATAACAATAATCCTTTTTTGTCCCTATAGAGATTAGGTACAAACATGGGAAAATAAGGTCAAAAGGTGAGTGCTCAAAATTAAGTGAAGCCAGAACTGGAGCTTTCAGTCTGATTCAAACATGTATCTCCTGCATGCTCTACAATAATGCAGTCTTTACTGATCTGAACAAGAAAGTCTCTGCTTCCTCCCAAACTTCTGCCTTAATCAGGATCTGAAGAAGCAGCCGCTCCAAAGCTAATCCGCAAATAAAACAGACACTGATATTTTCAAAGCAAATTCCAGTAGTCTGTAGTCAAAACATAAGCAGCATAACCACAGTAAAAGGGCTGATAGAAGGGAAACGAGCAAGTTTCAAAGTTGCATAAGTGTTTAACACTGACTTCACTGTACATATTATTTGTATTTCATACCAGAAAATGCAAAACTATGGAAAACACCACATAACTTGAAAAAACATCATAATTTCTATGTTCAGTTGGACTGCCACATGCGATCCCACCATATCCTACCCACTAGCATAAATATTCAGATTTGGAAGGACAAAGGCAGAACAATGTATATAACCTTGCACTTAGTACTGAGTTTTCACACTGATCAGTTCAGCACATGAAGCTACAGCTAGACTGCAAAATCTAACCATTTATCTTCCTTAAAGTATTCAAGCTATTCTGGGTACTTAAAACAGCCCCATTTATATAATTCTCTATCTGTTTCATTAAAAACAAATTGAAATAGCTTTGGAATATTGATGTTGAGAAGAATTTAGAAAGCTCATTTTCTCTTTGGGTACTTGGATTATAATCATCTCTTGTGGTAAATTAGCATACTATGTCAGGAACAAGTCTGAGTCCGAGTTAATGATTGGCAAAACTTACAGGTAACTTCCTCAAGTAAGTAAAAATACAAGAGGAAAAAGTGCCATGCCAAACTAACTGGGGATAAGCAAGATGGACTGGAGATTTAAAAAACCAAAGTGCCTAAGATCTGTAGAAGCTGATGGTGCTGAAAGACGTGCAGGCGGCCTGCACTTGAGAGGCTTGCTGCATAAAAAAAGCTCCAAAAAATAAAAATCAAAAAGGAAAAAGAAAATATGTGCCCAAAAGAAAGGGCCAACAAAATCCACACCCAGATATTAATAGTCAGAGAGGTCCAGAAAACAAAGCATGCCTTCTGGGTGGTAGTACATCTTCGCTCACCTCATCAGCTTTCAAAGGCTGCTGGAGGCAGATCTACAAAATCTGCGAGGAAGAAAATGACATTGTCGTCATATACATTATTTGCACCTCACTACTACAAATCTCAAGGGAGCTTACCTGTAACTACCTTAAAAACATATTTATCCAGGCAAGAACCTTCCCACAACACAAGCAGCAGCTCATGCTTGCCAAATGTACTTCTTACAGTATGAACATAACTTTTTTTTTTTTTTACAGATAAATAGATTTAATTTACATAGTCTCCAAGGCAGCCAAAAGGAAAAGTGGTATTGATTTCTTCTCTGACCTCCTGCAGTTCAGCACTCTGATCTAGTGAGCTAAAAAGGCAGACACCCTGACCCGTGGTTAAATACTGGAGTCTACAGCACACAGCATTTACTCAATAAAAGAATAAAGGTAGTTAAGGCCAGGGTCACACCTTGGCAAAGGTCAACCACCAAAATGAAGGCACTGCTGTGGCCAGTTGCTATCAGGGACACCACTAGCAAGGCAGATCGCACAGCAAGTAGCAGAAAGATGACACTTGCTCTTAAAAAAAGATGTCTCCTCCAGATGAAAAGTGTAACCTGTTGGTAGGTGGCATTAAGTACTTTGTTCCTATAGGTCCTGTGAAAGGAGACAGAAGACTTATCCTGCCAAGAGCCTGCACTCATCAGAGCACTTGAGAACACTTCCCACATTTTGTTTTTCTAAACGTTAAATGAAACTCACTGTAGCTTACAACTGAGAAAATGAAGACAGAAACAAGGATAAGAAGATAGAACAAAGCTAAATATAGGTATAGTTACCTGATGCTTTAGATAACTGGTGAGTCATTTGAGCATTTGCACTATTATTAAAGCATTCAAAAATTAAAGGCTGCTGGTCCACAATCTATAAAAGAATAGAAGACTATATTACGTGCATCCAGAGTACATCCCATAGATTTTTTTCCCCCACCTCCTCCCCAAGATTACCTGTATTTCATACTACAAGATGAATCCATTTTGTTCTGTATACAAAGTTCTTCAGCACAAGGAGTACCATTAACTTGAAAAGACTCAAAATACTAAGCTAACAAGATATGATGCTATCCATAAACACCTTCCTTAACACTGAAATTTAAAACATTGACTGTGACTAAGATAAATGAGTGCAGTAACTTGGCTTAATCATAAGCAATCGTTTAAGAAAAATGTGATCTAATACTTGTAATTTAAAATTATCTTGCAATCTGACTTACAAAATAAAGGGAACAAAATATCACTCAGGTGAGTCAACATTTTCATTACAGAATTACCGCCTATCCCAAAGAAAACTGAAGTGAATAAGCATTGCAGAATAACATGTTGTTGTAGAAATAAGTAATCAAGATGTAAGTCTAAACAGTCACAAAGTAATTGTGGTGTGTATAGGTTTATTCATTTCTTCGAACCTGTTCTTATCAGTAGAACACAAAGAGAAGACAGATGAAAAATAGAAAGCTCTGCAGAAGACAAAACCCTACTGGAATAATCCACAGGTAACATAAAACTTAATTTAGAATTGATGCAAATATATCAAGCTTGGATATCAGAATGATTACATTTTAATGCCAAGCAATTTTGGATAGAGATGACATAAATCACACTGAAATAACCAACTAAATTTGGCTGAGGTCATGTATCTTAGCCTTGTTGTGCTCAAGCAGCCCGCCACAGAGTGCTTCTGATCAAACACTGTTTTCAAATGAGAAAATACTTCACTCCCCTGAAAGTTTACAACACCTAACCTAACATAAATTACAAATTGTGGCTGCACCAGGCAGCAGCAATAAGAGACAGTGAATTTTTTTTTTTAAACAATATTAAACAGATCTATGCATAAACATGTCTCTTTCTGCAAAATACCTTATAGATCAGAAAACTGTTTTGAAGGTGCTGGCACATACAAATGAGGAAAGGCTGATTTAAGTTTCAGATTGTGCATTTATCTAGCATAAGTATTTATGCTTATTAAGTCTATTAAGAACCCTATTATTAAGAAGCTTGTTAATTGTTGGGAGTAACAAGCTCTTCTCATGCCATGATGCTGTAGTAGGAGGATTCAGGGACAATGATGAAAAAACTGAAATCAGCTATGAATGAGTTTCCTAAAAACATTATTTTCTATTCTTTGGACTTCAATAAATCAGACAGCCTAGTACTATTTCCTCAGAAAAAAATAAATAGGGATTCTTTTCATTCAACACACACTCTAAGAAGCAGGCCTGCATGGAAACATTTAGTTTTATTGCACCTCAGGTAATTCTGGATGACCTACCACGACAATCCCCATGACATCAGCTACCCCTATGGAAGGATAAGGGCTATCTTGAAAAGCTACATTTGGTGGAATGATGCAACCTTTAGTAAGCAGGGAGACAGCCCAAAAACTGGCAACCACAGGGGTTGAATTTCAGAAGGACTGAAGTCCTCCACTGGAAGTTCACTTAGGGCTCACCACGTTGAATGCGAAGAAAGCTGCTTCCTTCCACGAAGAGCTCTTTTCAGAGCAGAAAACTCACAGTCTCTGCCCTCTGAACAGCTCAGTGCTCCATATTACTACTGGTTAGTGCTAACCAGGGTTAAGTGAAGAATTCACAGCAGGCATTTAATGCTTGAAATTAGCAGTCAATTGATTAATGAGACCTACTGACCCCATTTCATGTCAAATCCCATATACAACCATATCTGGTAGATGCAACAGGAGGGTTATGCTACCTAATGCCTTAATTCTGTAAACCTTCCCACTCTGACAGGACACCGAAAAAACTTTGTTAAACAAAAATCAGATTCCCCACAGGAGTTAAATTCCTGTACAACAGAAAGAAGAGTCAGTGTGATCAGAACAGACAAAACAATCTCTGCCCCATATTACATGTTTTTGGAATATCCTTCTTCACGTATTTGAGTTAGTCATTTTATAAAGTCCAGAATTTAGTTGTTGCTGGGGTTTATGTCTCCTTCAGGGAAGTACTAATATCACATATCTGGTATTTTGACAGTGTACTTCTGGCAATTAATGTAGCAGAAAATTTCATCATCTCTGAATATGTATGCACTAAACAGCAGGAACACCTAGCTTGTTTAATTACGGCGGGGTGGGAGTGGAAGATCTGTGCATCTCCTAGGAGAATAAACCTTACAATTGTCTCAGCTGAAAGAAAAGCTTTCAAAAATAACAAAGCTTGTAACTCATCCTGAGTCATTTCTGCATATCAACATTGATTAGTTGCTGGGACATTATCATACTGTTGGTTGTTGAGGGGTTTTTTTTTTGTGGGTTTTGGGGTTTTTTGTTTGTTTGGGTTGTTGGGTTTTTTTGGTTGGGTTTTATTTGGGTTTGTTTGTTTTTTAAAGAGTTTAACTATAAAAAACAATCAAGAGAAAAAGCAGAGGCAGTCCACACACCTCTGCCCTTCAAGCCACCTCTAGAGAAACTGACTGCAGAAATTCATGTCCAAATGAGATAATGCAAGAGCCACACGACTCCTTTACATACCCGCTTGGCTTCCAGCAGTGAGTGCCCAGACCCACCCGGCAGACAAGGGACAGCTCCAGACAGGGACCACAAGGGTTACAGCCATGAGTACTTCACTGGGCACTGTGTGAATGCAGGTCTCTTCTCTAGCTGGCAGCCATGCAAAGCATTGACTGTGATCCCTGAACACCCATATATGTGCTCAAAGGGTTTTTTCCCCTCCCATCCCCATTTTCTTCACCACCTCAATTTGGAAAGACCAGTGAAGGGTGGGTCTGAAATACTCTGAGAAGTCTAAAATGAGCAGACACCAATCAAAAAAAGGAAGGAAAGTGCTCCAGCAGTGGAAGAGATATTCATCTTACAGGATCTTGTCCCTTCTCATCTCTGCTACTTGCAACTTTCCATTTCTTCGCACACTGGCTCACTCACCATCAGGAAGGACCACCAATTTTGACTTGTTCTTTACCTGTCAGAAATACCTTACTGGACTCTCTTGTCTTACCACTTCTCTCACAAGCCCTCCACAAACCTGTACCCCTCCTCTTCGCTGGCCTTTCTGCAACACTAACCACCTTGCAGAGACACAGCCTGGAGAGACTCATCTCCTTCAACTGTTTTATTCCCACACACCATCCAAGCCTGGCCCTCACCTTCAGTTTTACCTCTCCACCAGTGTCTCTGCATGCTCTCCCCTGAGCAAGCTTTGGTGTCCTTCCTTCCTTCTCATGACACCAATCACCCTTACAGGGATCCCCTCTCTACCCTCCTGTCCCATGCATGCCTACTTTCTTTCCCAAGCCTTCCAGTACCTGAAGGGGGCTACAAGGAAGCTGGGTGGGGGGCGCTGTCTTTTTACAAGGGGCTGTAGTGAGAGGACAAGGGGTAACAGCTTTAAACTCCAAGTGGGGAGGGTTAGATTAGATATCAGGAAGAAATTCTTCACAGAGAGGGTGGTGAGGCACTGGAACAGGTTGCCCAGAGAAGCTGTGGATGCCCCATCCCTGGAAGTGTTCAAGGCCAGGCTGGATGAGGCTTTGAGCAACCTGGTCTAGTGGAAGGTGTCCCTGCCCATGGCAGGGGGGGTGGAACTAGATGGTCTTTAAGGTCCCTTCCAACCCAAACCCTCCTGTGGTTCTGTGACTTCCTCATGTCCAATTGACCCACCTGCCCCAACCCCCTCACCAACTCAATTTCTTCACTAAGCAGCTTCCAAACATGACTCAGTGCTGCTAAGCAACACAGCAAGTTCAGTCTTGCCACTAACCACTTTCTATCACACCTTTTCCCTCTTCCAGGGAAACAGCTTTCTTTTCCTGGCTCCTGATGACACCACCTTCCTCACTATGGATAACTGCTTTGCTCCTGCTTGAGGGCGACTGAATAGGGATGTTGGATAACTTTGTGTTGGGTATATTAATGTGTGCCTTGAAGAGCCAAAAAAAAAAAAAGAAATGCAGTTCATTCATCAATGTTTCTCCTTTGAATCAGCAGGGACACAGCTGTTTAAAGTACAGATTGGAGGAAATAACAGTTCATTTTGAGGAACAAGATTCCTACAGCTCATAGAAAACAGACATCACACATATGATGGAACACAACACGTGTTACCTTCAGCATAATCAGTAAGATGAGTCTACACCAACGATTTCATGTATCTATTCTTTTGCACAGCAGTACAGTCCTACTGTACTCCTATGTACAAGTATCATGTAGAGGAGCCGCAGCACAGTGTAAGAAAAGCTGGTGCCAGCAGAGGGAGGCAGTTGCTCTCCAGGACACGCATCTCCACATTCCCTGATGCACAGTAGGAAGCCAACGAGTTTGTTTTTGTGGAAGTGAACTCACCCCTCAGCCATTGTGTAAATGTGGCTTTAAATCAAGCTGTAATTAGATTTTGCTGTATTTAACAAAACCCCTCTTGTTGCTCCTCTTTTCCAGCTCTAGACAGGAAATAAATGTATTCGTGAAAGAAAAAAGGAAAAAAGTTTATGCCTCTCCCCCGAGCGTGTCCTGGCAGGCATGCAAGAGTACATACAAAGCACAAAACAATAAGCTTACAGGACACTCAGTCTTCACATTACACAGAAACACAAAGATGTCTCAGCTGGTCTACTGTTAAATGTCACCTCACTTTTATCAATATTCTGCTTCACCACATTAACCTTGTTAAAAGATACTAACAGTCCAATGCTTGGAGTCTAACTTTTCTGCATAAATTTAATTTACTTGGCAGAAAACACAAGTGGAAATCCTCTGCTAAAGACTCAGGCAAACTAATCCTGCCACGTATTCATTTTAAGACAGGTCTGTTCTTTCCCTCTTATTTTAACTAGCATTGAAATGGTCATAGCATTCCCATTTTTAACCAAATAGCGTTGTCTCCCCTCACAGCCTCTATACAGACCAGTACCCCTAAAATAAAACGGTGTGCGTTTTCTTCAAACCCGCTTTACTGTAACATGCTGCACAAGGTGGTTTTATTTTGTTGAAGTTCTTTATGGACTAAACTGCGTATTTCCACTGCAATATACATTGCCATGTGAGAATCTGCATCGCAAATAAAGTTCAGAACAGTAAACAGTTTCGATTGTATTTTGACTCCAAAGCTTACAATAAACTTTATGGCAGTGGTGAAAACAGTGGATACAATAGCAAACCGGTGCAAGGAAGCCAGGGGGACATGCCCAAGGTTCGCCCAGCAAGTTAGCTGCTGATTTAAGAACAAAAAGTTTCTGCTTTTAATCTAGACCTTCTTCCCAGTGAGTCAAAACCTACTGATAACTATCTGGTCTTACAAAAGTTTCAGATTCTTTAGAAGAAAGTAAAAGAGACCAACTGCTAATTACTTACTTAGATGCACCCAACCACTGTCTAGGATTCATTAAGTTACTTACAGAAGTTAACTCATTTTTAGGAGAGTCTGAAAAGCATGCCTTTTCAAAAGAAATTTATTTGAAGAACATACACCCTGACACCTTAATTCCCTACTTATCTTCTATTATGCCGCAAGTTTTAAGAAAACTTAGACTGGTTTAGACAACTCAAAGATAATCCTGCTAAGTCAGTTTGCAGTTTAATTTATAAATTAAAAAGATCAAGGTAAAAACAAATACTGGGAGCAGATTGTCATCCTACACCTGTAGGAGAATTCTTATTTTTTTTAAATAGCCAATCATAATTCTTCCTGAAGGCAGGAAAATGAAGTTTGGTTCAGTACAGATGCAAAACGACAATTCAAATTTCTTAGTATGTGCACAGTTGCTGCTTCTGAAATCGTATGTCACCCGAGCAAAAGCTCACAGGTATTCAGCATCCTAATTCTGACTGTATTTCTACTGATACAAAAAGTTTAAAGTTAAACATAAAAAAAACCCCAAAACCCCATCAAAAAAAAAAAAACAAACCCTAAATTTACCATAACCAAAGAGACTATAGGTACATGTATTTTCACCCACGGGCTTTGACCCATAGAAAACAAGAGTTTTGGGGTTTTTCCTCCTGAAAGCCTGAAAATTGGCACAGTATAGTGCCATGACCCACAGCTGTGTGAAACATTATGAATATTAATGTATAACCAAGGCAGCAACTCAAAAAAGCTGGGGGAGCAATCCCCTAAGGCACGTAAGCAATGGTATGGTGCCATAACTAGGAGAGGGGTGTTTCTACACTAATTCCTGAAGTGGAAGCATACAATAGGATTAGCCTTATCTTATTTAAATTTCTTAACAGCAAGACAGCATTCTCCTGACAGCATTTTGTTTCCAGCAAGACTCAAACCTCAAGTAAGAGTGACTCTTAAAATAAAATAGCAATAGCTATGTTTGGAAGAGCTGGAACCATGAGGACAACAAACAGCCAAAACAACTTATTCAGGTTTGACTCAACAGGAAAAACTAAATTTCAGGTTAGATAAGACACAACATACTCAAAGAAGCTTCAAGCCTACCATTTTTAGGTCATGCCCTGTACTTTTTCCTGCTTTTCAGTTCGTCCATAGTGAGGTCAGATCATAATGTGGCTTCCACTGTGGCATTTCATTTCAGATTCTTCTCTGCACAGTAATTAGCACCTTTCTTCTCATCACTTGCATACTGTTTTGCTACTCTGATAATGTTATTTGTATGTATTAATTTGAGACTTTTTTAATCCCTTCAAAGTACCAGCAGCCTAAGCACTGCAATCGCACGCTCCATGAACTTTAGTGCAAATGCTGTAAGCGTTTCTTTTCTTTGTAAGAACTTCATTACGGTGTTTATATAGGAAAACAGAGCACGTACTGTAACTGTGCAAAGCAAATACGCTGTAGTAAATGTAAGCTTTATTCAAAGCGTGGCTTTAAAAGAGTTTATGGCATACTCCAGCCTCAACTGCCAGTGCTAGTGGAGGAAAAGAGGCAAAAGGAAAAACTAAGAGACAGACCTGTGATGCTAACAAGAATTTTGGAACAGTCAAACTGACAAGCTGTGGGTTAAATGTATTAACAAAACGCATCAACCTGTTTGTTGAAGTCAGCTGCATTTCAGTTCCAGACAGTCTGAGTAGAAATGGTTGAATATTGGAAAAATATTAAAAAAAGAAGTGGGTGAGGGAGGAAAAATATGCCTCTTTCTTACTCTAAATATCTGTATGTTGTTCCTTATAAAACCCTTCCTTGAAAGAATATTGGGGAGCAGTACCTCTGGTCATTTGGTATTCTGCAAAACAAGACAAAATTTTCAAAATGGCAGCCAGGGAGAAATTTATGACCATACAAACACTAAAGATCCAGATTTGACACTGTGACTACATGACACTAATGCCAAAGTGTTTTGTCCCTCTTCAGGAAGCATTTCAGAAAATAAACTACTCAAAATTTCTCAGCAGTATCTAATATCCGAAATCTTCATTATGTTTAAGTTAGCAGCCACTGGGTATAAGCTGTCCTTAATGTTGATAGGAAACAATCATCATGCTGTCAGTGTATGCCCTCCCATACTACTATCAAAAAAGGCTTTGTAGCAGAACATATTCGATACAACTAAAAATTAAATTTAAAAAATTCATACTATAAAATACTCAGTAGTTTGCAAATATACGAAATTGTTTTAAAGAATGTTTGAAACTGTACTGAAATTCAGGCCTGTAAATCTGATGCTTTCACTGTTTTCCTCCAGATAAGCCCAATCGTTAATATTTGGAGAAATACGTGACTCCAAATTCCATCTCACATGGTAGCCTTTTCAAAGACAATAATGCAGCTACCAGCAGCAGTGCTCTCCATTTTTACTGTATTCATTATCACCTTCTCCATCCTCTCAAGGAAAAAACAAACAAACAAACAGTCCGAAACCCCTCCAACTCCAGACTCTTGTACAACTCAAATCCTCTTTTTTCTCTTTGCTAACCCACTGCATCCTGAGCTACCCCAGCAAAAGGGCCTCAATTCCTCTACATCATCTTTTCAAGCTATTTATTCATCACGAGACTTAAGTATACAGGAAAGAAAAATAGTTAGAGAGTAAAGGAAACCTGAAAAAAAATTGTTTGAGAAATAGAAGTAGAAATTTTCTTAAAAAAAAAAAATTAAGTGTACATCTGGCAAGCTAGCAGGCAGCTATCAAATTATGATTTCCCGTCTGGCAGGAGTTAGCACAACCAGCATGCAGACCACCAGCGAGGGGCTTCCCAAGTAAACACAGCACCTGGGGAGAAAAGCAGCATCAAGGACACCATCCTCAGGGTTTTTTTAAAAAATCATTTCTGCCAGAAGTGCAGTGATTAAGCAAGACTGAAATCCCATTAAGGAAGAATATAAGGAGAGAAACACCTACAGCCTCTTACAGTGTAGAGTTTAAATAAAGTCAAAACTATTAGTGGGGACAGCGGGGAACAGGAAAGGAAACAAAGTCATAAATGTCTGCGTACTAGAAAAATCTGTACTGTTGGTTTCACTTCTTTAGAAAAAAAGAATAGGTTTTTGTTTTTTTTTTTTGACTGAGACAAAACAACTCTGTTGCATTTTACCTCCTCCAGCAGGAGAAAATGGAAGAATATTTATTGTTTAGAGCTGCTTCTGTACAAAGTGGAAAACTGTTGTGTTAGCCCTTAACACTCCCACTGAATGAAGGCCTGCTTTTTAGTTTTGCCTTTTTTTCTTTTTGGTTTGTTTTTGGGGAAAAAAGTAAGACTCCACTGCAAGGCACACATGGCATGTACATAGAGCTGCTTTTGCCGATATCACTGCCACTGAGCTAAGTACTTTAATTCAGGAAATGCAGAAAATAACTGAACAATTTGAGAAAAAAAAAATCGTAAGCAGCCTGAATTGCTATCTTGAAATTCCAATCTAGTATTAACAGCAGCAAGACAGAAAAAAGCCAGGAATAAAATCCAACACCATAACATCTTAGAGATGCAGCGATGCCCGGACAAATCAAAAATCATCACTGCTTTGCGGTACAGAAGTTTACATTTGAATGCCGCTGGATCGCAGTCAACTAGCCAGCTCCCACAGCAGCACCTTCAAGCCGTATCGATTTCCAGGGAAGAAAGGCACCGTAAATCTGCTTCAGCAGCATTGCGTCATTCTTTTGGTTGGCTTGAAGTAGTAAATTAAATGTTTTCCATTAGTATGGTAGAGAAGCTATACAATTTCGTTTTTATTTCGAATACAGTCTCAAGTTACGGAACACTTTAGCTAAACTCTGTGGCAAGGACTACATGTTTCATGTTTGTAAAGCCAGCAATTCAAACTTACGTGAAACCAGATGTGGATGCTGCAAAGTTCCCAGGGCTGTGGAGTTGGTTTGTTTGTTGTTTTTGTTTTGTTTTTTTTTTTAATCTGTTGCTGCTCATTAGAAAAAGACCCTGATTTTCAGTTAAGTCATAGAATACACTGAAGTGAAAACAACATGCTCTTGCGGGGAAGAGAGGAGAGAGGGAGAGCGAATGGGGTGGGAGCTGAAGAAAACTTTAAGGGAGTAAAAACCACACACAGAGAGCAGCATATGAGCAGTGCTGTAGAACAACAAAGCGCAGCACAGTTCTGAGAAGCAATAAGCATAACATTACTTGAGGTAACAAGAACTCCTTGATCAATTATTCATATAGTTTACAACAACAGTTACAGCTGCATCAATGAAAAAAAGAATCTAGGGCAAATATAAAATCTTCTCAGCTATGAAGTGCCCTTGATTTTGACCAGAACATTTGGCTGGCTGACACCATGTGTTTCTGGTTAGCAACACACCCCTCCAACAATGAGTAACCAGAGACAGAAAGGCACAGAACAAACTGCCTTGCTGGAAGTAGTGACAGCCTTCCAGGCTGCGTTTCAACCCCAGACGGTGTGCATCACCAAAGCTGGCAGTACCTCACACTTCTGCACATGAATCTCAACCACCACCACCCCACTTCGGTACATGCGTGCACCCCCTGGGATTATCCAAATACCTCCTATGAAGTCTTTACTCTCTCAACCTGTAAAATTGCACTTTTAAAATAACATTCAGTACAAATACTCTTTTACTGCATGGTTATCACAACTTTTATTGTTCCACATGCTTCTAAAGTAAACAGAACAAAACAGTAAGGGGAGAAAGATTTCTGGATTGTTTTCTTCCCTCCAGTTTGAAATCACCATATGATCACCATCAGGTTTTCTGCTTTGTCAAGGTTTCAATGCAGTATTCTCACTTATTTCCTACAGCCATGCTGTAGTGTTTGTTGAAGAGACACAGTTGAAACTGAATTCAAAGAAGTGAGAAGCATAGAGAAAGGGATGAGCGGGCCTAACTGCTTGGTGGTCTTACTCCCAGACACGTACAACAAACCATAAGGGAAGGTATGTGGTGAAACACTGACCTTGCTAATGGGAAAACTATGCTGATTTTGATTATACTCTACTGATGTTAGGACACTGAACCTTGGTCTAGTTCAGGGCCCTAATTCCAGTCTAAATTAGAAATATCAATAAAGAATTAATAAAAAAAATCTGCAATTCTTCTCTGATGAATCAAGGAATATTTGTCTAAGGAACCTTCCAACAATGAAGTTACCTCACAACAGCTATTTTAAAAACTGCAGAAGTTGTCAGACCTTTAGAAAGACCTACACTGAATCTTGAAGAGATCTGTGGAAAACATTTCCCCTACTACTCACTTTTTTTCAGCCAACTCTCCTCCCAAAGTTCAATTAATCTTGTCAGCATGAAGGAAAGACTCTGCATATGTCATCACTACATTCAAAACCCTGGCTATCTAACAAAACCATAGTATAGTCAAATCTACCAAAGTCCCTGGGTCTGTAGCCCTGATAGGTTCAACAAAGTTCTTGGGGTCACATTTCTTTTTCATCCATCAGCATTTGCCCTTTACAAGTAAGAAGGAGTTCTGGATGACCGTACTAAGAAATAATTATAGTGCTGGTAAACAGAAATTCATCATATGCAAACCTCATTCTCCTCCCATCGCTGAAGACATCCGAGAGTGTTTCCATATTTTTGTGGCCACTTGAAGAGAGCTCTGAATGCGGCAGTTAAAATCGGATACATTTCTAAAAACAGAGCGTGCTGTAGAGCTCTAAACCAGCCTGTTCCCTTGTCAACAAAGAACTGCAGATATATCTTTCCACTAATATTATAAGGAATTACTTCTGGCTCTAACCTTCAGTGCACTATGTTGTTTCCTCCCCCTTTCCTCAGCATTTGCTATGACATTTGTACCAGGCAGCAAGCAGCAAAAGCAGGAGAAAGCTCAGAGATGCATTTGTGTGTTTATTTAGTACTAAAAGAAAACCTTATTTTGAAAATTGTATCAACCACTTCAATTCGCTTGAAAAATTAATCTCTTTACCTTGATATAAGATTGTTGAGCTCCTGCTAAGGCTGCCCAGCCAGTTTGGAGGTCTTCACCTTTAGCATCTCCAGACGGAGGCAGGTCTCTTCACCCTGGAAATCCCAGCAGCTCCTTGCAGCAGTGCCTGGAGACACAGCAACAGGGAAAGCATTTAGCATCATCATCATGTGCCAAAGACACAGTTTTAGGACAGGCAACAAGCATCCTTTTAGGTTGAATCTTTTGGCTTGAACAACCGAAATTTCAGAAATGAGAAATGTACGTCAACTTTCGGAGAATGAAAGGGTATAAAGAGGTGGTTAGAGCTACCAAACAAGCACTTGGTCAGCTGTAGGTGTTTTCTAATATTTATATTGCTAGTCCAAATGACATGATCTCCAAGCTCTGAAATTTAACAGGTGACCTACAGGTATCAATACCGAGTTGCTCTCATCTCATTATTTTCCCCATACTGAAACTGCTCAGAGACATGCTTTGGGAATACTTCGGAGAAAAGAGCAAAAGTAGCAAGACACCATCTTCTCGGGGGAGTCAAGGGGTGCTGTGCAACTGCAGACAAGAAGGCCAGCCTGCCAATCACCTTACCTCCCCGCGCATGACCTCCACCAGCTGACAAAACAGCCCTTGTTAAATATGCACTCCAGAACACTGGATTTCGCTCAGAAAAATGCAAAATAAAAATCCTTAAGCTCCACTATCAGAAGGGAAGAATGAGACTGCCTTTCTGAAATGAAGGCAGTTCACTGCTGCTACTTACATGCAAAACAGCCGTACAGAATTCAGTAGGTTACAATATGTGACCTAAATCCCCGTTTAGGTTTACGTTCTTTTTCTCAACATGCCACCTGAGGTTAGATCAGCTCTAATCATAACGCTCTAAAAAGAAAGTACTTGGGTACCTAAGATTTCTGGTGTTTGATTTTATTTGACAAGCTTTTGTCAAATTATTTGCTGGCACAGCAGCTTCCTTTAAACAAACATTTCTGAGCAGTTTCAAATTATTTTAATTTTAATTATCTAATCAGTTATGTACTCTAGAAACAGGACTGCAATCAGGTTAGAGACCGCATGACAAAACATGGGGTTCCTTTGATAAAATCCTCAAAAAGTGTTTAAGCACAAATTCAAGAGAACAGTTGTCTCACACAGTTAACATGCCAAACGGGTGGCAAAAGGTCAGGTATGAATTACTCTGCGTTTCCCCACACCTAATCTTTGCGGAACCTGTCTGAGTTCGGGTCTTAACATTGGTACACCTAAGATGAGGCTTCATTTGTGTTGGATGGGTGGATAGAACTTGTCTGGGAGACTGGCTGCCTTTGAAGCAGCAGTACAGCAGGAACGAGCAACAATGAAGGGATTTCAGAGACAGATGGGCACCTTCTGTAAGCGCTTATAAATTAGAGCAAACAAGAGGAAGATGAAGGCATAAGCATATTCGGAATGATGTAGCATTACAGCTACTCATTTATTATGGGACTGCTGTAGTACTGTTATTCTGGTATTTGGTAAAAGGAAAAAAAAACCCAGCATTTTAAAAACATGGGATTAAAAAAATAGATGTTTACCAACCTTGTGGCTGTTCCAAACAAGGCAAAGCACAACAACAGATTACTAACCAAAACCACACTCTTGTATTATTACAAATTATTCCAATATTCCAAATTACTGTATTTTAAACAGTAATTCTGAACTAACACTGATTTCAGTCTCAAAACTAAAGCAATTTGCAAGCAAAAGGATGGCAGTAACTTATAGTTTAAGAACCCTGTAAGCTTCTATTCAGCAAGTCAGAAGGGAAAAAAGGGAACATGGCCATTAATTGCAGCTAGTAAATGTGTTCCAGCCAAGTTTCTTGGCCAACAGCTTAAGAAAGTTCAAGTACAAGCACTTTACATGTCCAAGTTGAGTGATGATTTTTACAGCTATCAACTAGTCTGGACAGAATACACCCCCAAAATCCCTAGAAGGTTGCTGGATATACTGCTTAAAAAGGAAAACTTGTGACAAATTACTGGAGAAGGAAAAAAAAGTTCGCATCTTTTGTGCAGGAAAATACTCAGCTTCACAAATTCCTCCCCTTCTACCCTCTTGAAATTGGAGTGTCTTGCTTTCTGCTTCCCCACTAAGTTGCTGGTTTAGAGCCTGCAAAGAATATGGGCTGTAGCTCCCAAATTTACATCTGGTACCAGTAATGTTACCAGTCTCTTATGGGCAATATGTATCACAGAGTTGAATATATTCATGGTTAAAGAAAGTATGGTATGAGTGTGTGTGTGTGTGCGTGTATGTCTATATGGCAGCTGCACAGTTGTCAGTCAGCTTCTCCGAGGCACTCAAAACTGTACTTCAAAAATAGTTTTTAATGAAACTGTTTTGTATTTATAGACTACATCCTGAGTTTCAACCTTTATCCAACAAGCTGGATCCTTTTATGACACACATCGTTTCCTGCTTCACTGTCCAGTATCAACAAGTCTTTGGGCTTCCTTTGTAAAAAGCTTTTTCATCCCCACTTGCTATGTTCTTCCTCTCTTTTATTCTCTAAGTATGAAATCAAAGTTTTCGGACTTACAAAAATACACATCTCCATGAAGAGAAGCCAAACCTAATTCAGAAGGATCCATGAATGAATGAATGGGCTTCTTATTCTAACAATCCCAAAGGCACTGACTGAAACCTTCAAATCTCACTTGAGTCTACCCTGAGGTTTCCATAATCCAAACTAAAGTCTTTAAAAATGTAGGATTTCTTGACAAAGAACTAAGCTGATATGGAAACTCAGCAGCAGACATTTAAACATTTGATAACTCGATGCTTTGATATGGCGTTACCTTAATCGCTGTCACTGGGGAGAGACTGAAGTCAGGAAACTGAAACTAAGCAGCTCGAAGAATCTTGCTAGTCAAGTAAGACACACTTTCTGTGCCAAAAGAGCTATGAATGTTTTCTGCAGCCAAATACAGCGCACGCAGATCCTGAGAGAGAAAAGTTATTTAACAAAGCAGATGAGGCACAGGAGATCTTGGGCATATATATAACGAGAAACAAGGAAATGTTTACCAATGGGTATTGGGGGCAGGGGAAAGAATCAGCCTGTTTAATGCAGACTCTAAATCCCTAAATTTTCCCAGGCAGAAGGTGCTGAGTCACTACTTTTGACATCTCTATAGCTTCCAGGTAAAAAAGCTCACATCAAACATAAATTGGAAGGTGTAGTCAATTTAGAGAACATGATTTTCAAAAACATTAATTGGTGAAATTGTTATGAAGAGACCATATCCACTAATTCTGGCAGTTTTGACTCCTGTAAACAGGTATGTTTTCATTAAAAACAATAATAAAACTACATTGTAATCTGCTCACTTCTTCAGCATTAAAACACTGAAAAGATGGAGGAATCAAAGAAATCCAGAAAAACTAGAAGTCAGGCTTCCCACAATTCATATGACCACGTTCATACTTCACACAGTATTATACAGTAAGTATTGGTCTGTCTTACTTTGTTGGCAAAGAAATGCGTAAGTATCTTCAATGACGGACGTTTTACTTCTGAGCTAGAAACCTTTCACATTTTCTGATTTTATACACAGCTGTTTAAAAAATTCACTCCAACTTAGACCAAAAATAATGAATTTCATCACAAAGGAAGACACCTATGAGAGGTTAAGAACAACCTCACTCACCACAAGGTTTGACAAAAATACTGCTAATTTTCCCAAGCAAGAGTTATATCAGCTGGACAACTGGAAAGTACAAACATCTTTAAAAGTCTCACAGTTTCAATACCAATAGTCTTGCAGCACTAAAAGACTCTGGATCAGCACAGCCACTATATATTGTCAGGGAAAGTTACAGTACATTTACAGAAGCAGGAGGTACATTAATCTTCTGAATGTTAATTATACTGACAGAAAGCTTCAATTACAAGCAGATTATCAAGTCCAGCACACTTATTTTTGTTTTCTTGTTTGTAGTTATGTATTTCAAACATGCATACATAAAAGACAAAAAGCAGAGTTTTGTTTTACTGTCATTAGTTTTCTGCCCACATTCTCAGATACTCCCTTTTCTAGACTCTAAAACTGAGTGTTTCATTTAAGCTTGGTATCAGTTATGGATTAAGCACTCTGTGTGCATGTAAATACATACATCAGGTACAGACAAGCTGTCATGCCATGATCCACATGCAGTGTTGCACCATTTTTCAGGAAAATAAAACAGAGTCCTTAATGCAATTCCATGATTCTGACAAAAATCAGAGCCTCTATCCTTCCAACCTTTCTCACTGGACTTCTTACAAGCTCATAAAGGTAATGATAAAATATGCATTTATTCCAGGAACTTTTTAATGGAAGTCTAGCACTTTCCTGGAATGATTCACAAACAGTCATGGAGGTATAATAAAAAAAAAAACCACAAAACCAGGTTTTCTGGCGAGCATGCTACCTGGCTCTGCAGGATGGGCTTTCTCTCTCTAGAATTAGAAAATGAAGGAAAATAAGTAAAGACATCGTGATGGATGTAATTAGGGTTCTTAAGCATCAGTGAGCAGCCCAGTAAAGCAGGACCTCAAAGACAAGTAAAGAGAGATGTCTCTTGAGGAAGAAACTGTCTAGGAGGGCAGTGCAAAGCAGGGAAATTACAGTACTTGAACAAAGCAGCAGTATGGATGGACCCGATGCGTTTCCATCCTGCCACTCTCTGTGCACCTGAGGAACAACAGTTGGATGCCAAGCAAACTAACAACAAAAAAGCAGTCAGATTTAGGTCTGGTAAGACAAACAGCTAAGATAGGTAGCTGTCTAAGAGGATGGACACACCTGTCATGGAGCACCATTCCTTCAAAAACTCCACTGAGCAGCGTCGGATGACTGGAAGTACTCCCCAGCTGAAAGCGCACATACAGTTCGAGAGCTACTGAATAAAAACTGCAACTGGGAATTGATGAACTGAGTCTATATGCTAATGTAAAATCTCCTACCATACTCAGTCTCTGTTAAGATACATCGCTTGGCAAGGAACTTAAATGAAGAAAGCCTATATGCTTGTGAACATTCCTGGGTTCAATGACAACAGCCGAGGTAAGAGTTGAAAGGAAGGCTGTGAAACAGTAAAGAAAACAAGGTATATGACAAAAAGCAAGTGTAATGATTCAAGCGACAAAGGAAGATAGGTTTAAGAAGAGGCCAGGTACCATGATTTGTTTTAAGTAACTATGACCAGGAAATTTTATCAGAACATCGTATTTCTTAAGTTTTCCCTGTGAAAGGGAATAGAAAAACACCATGCTGCCTTATTACTATAAACATTAGACACCCGCAAAATAGGATAGGGCAAAAGAAGAGAGCCTTTGTAACATATTAACTGCTAGAGAAGTCACCAGAAACTGTCAATTAAGCTCCAAAAAATGGCATCACTAAAGTAATTAAGAATCACTCATTCGGGGATACCAATATACGTATGCCAACGAGACTTATAGCTTGGAGGCCTTGAAAATGGTTTAAGACTTGGACACAGCCCTGGAGATTTCCATGTATAAGCGCAGCCTACTCTCTGCGTCTTTATTGATGATCCAGGGGATATGTCAGCATACACTATCAAAGAATTATGACCAAAATATAAATGACAGTCTGGGTATAACAGCTGAAGTAAACAAAATTCTGAACCATCCTTTATTTGAGCTTGCAATTTAGCTTTATTCATTTTTCAAAGGCCCCAGGAAAGCATAACCACTTCGTAGTTCATGAGACACAAGCTAAGTAATTGGTCTGACTTTAGGACAGACATTAGAAGTAACCATATGCTATCACCATCATTGCCTGCTATTTGGGAGAAATCTTAAGACATTCATACAAATATACATGAGAGTAATTATATGCAGCTGAAGAGGAAATCACATACATTACCCTGTCTGCATTCTCACAGCAAACTTTCAAAAAAAATTAGCAGCACTTAATGGGTAGAGCTAGAACTCTACTAAGCATAAGAAAAGCATGGAACTAAAAGCATGAACTATGCATAAGAAATTTTAGATCTGACAAGGGAGACACCTCTCAGGCTTTTAATAGTGACAACATTATCATTTTAAGAGAGAGACTCTGAAACGCATGGACACTTTCAAAAGTCTTTGCAACATCAAAGCTAGACAAGTGTTACTTAATGCCTTCAACAGATTTGGAATCATGATTGTTGCAAATCTAGTCACAGCGGAGAAGTAGGATTTTTACGCAAATTATAAAACAAATTTGCTGTAACCTCTCATCTTCACCTCATCTTGCCATATCCATACAAGACAAGCTGTGCAAGAGACATGGGAGTCCTAAAACCTTCTATCGTGGTGCTGAACCACCGCATAGGATGTGTCAGTTTGCCCTTGGGTATGACCAAGGGACAATGACCTACATTCAAAACAGTAAAAGTGACACACAACCCCGTTAAATGATTAGATCAAGACACCTCTCAGGTTTTCAGGACACAGATGCTGAAGCAAAACTTGCCCAAGCAATTTTGCCAGGGAACGATGCCAGGAAACTGCAAGAGCAGTTCTCCAAAGCACCTGAAGACTAAAGGCACTATAGCACTTTCGTCAGAACTGTGGGAAGTCTGGGAAGTATGAAAGTGCCAGATGGTGACTGAATACTGAGCCATGCACATATTTTGGAGGAGTTTCAGATCTTTCTCACTGCCCAGTACAAGAAGAACCAGATTTACAATATAAGCTTGAGAACTAGAATAAGTACAAATAATTAACAACGAGACATTTGAAGACACGGAGGACAAAAAAAAAAAAACCCCAAAAAAAAACACAGCACCCCCCACTGTTATGCACTTCAGAAGAAAAACAATTGGCAAGAGGAATCAACTGAGGGAAAGTCATCGATTTACCGTTTCATTAGGCATAACTGAAATACAGATAGACATTACAGCATGTAAAGGAAATGTTTCTCTGGTCTGAAAGACTCTCCACCCCATACTTCTACATGCAAGTTTCCAGGTAAAGATTTTTCATCAACAGGTTATTAAAACCCCAAAGTAGTAAGAACTTAGTTTAATCTATATTCACTTGAGGACAGCTACTTGCTTTCCCTGTGTCAAACCCAGACCAGACCATGCAATTCTTGCAGTACTGCAAAACTCAGTGTAACCAGGAAGACTAACCTGGTTCCTGGTTATTCAACTGTAATTGTTTCTCTTCGGATGTTTCACAGCTGGAGGAAGAAAGGATGCAGACAGATAAACTCAGTTTTGGACTTTACATCAGTCAGCAGATGAAATGTTAGTAATAAGAAACATGAAACAGATATTGCCCATGATAGGAAATAGCAATCCTACAGCTGGGCTTCGGAAAAAACCCACAGTTCACTTTGTTGGGAATAAGAAGACATGCAAAGCCTTAACTTGGGCTCAGGCTACAGGGTCAAACATACAAAGAGGCCATAAATCAGAGATTATTTCTAAAACTTTCCACAGCACAAAACAGTGAGCACCAAAGTATTTATTAAGCACCCTAACACTGAAAATAAGCCAGGTACAAGAGCAATATACAGCAGCGTACAGATCTCAGCCAGGCACAGATGTGATGCCTGCTGCAGCGGTCTGTCCTACTCCCTGTTGCCAGGCAAGCTTGGAAACCTGGCTCCACTCCTGACTCTTAACACCCAAGTTTCATCCACATCAGACTTAAGGCAGTGGAGCTCCCTGGGACAGTATGTAACTGGGGCATACCCCAGGACCCTGCACTACTGACCAAGCTGGGGACTCAGATCAACACACCTCAGAGCAGACACACTACAAGCTTTTCCTAGAAACTGCATTAAAGCATGACTGTTGTTTATCAAATATACCTAATACTGGACAACAAAAGGCTACAAGCAGTTTAATGCTTCCCTTCATGACCTGTTGCAATACTTCACTATCATCACTGATAGGAACAGTAAAACTGTATCACAACTAGCAGGAAAAAAAAGAATACCGGGTATAGGATATCAATGATCCAACTTTAACGAGGCAGTGGAAGGAGCCCTTGCATCACACCCAATGATGCACAGGGCATCTTACCAAAATCCTTCCTTCTTAGACCACAAGAAGCAGAGCTCACCCCTAGACCATAGGCTCAATGCTTTAGGACAACCCGCTAAATACTTATAAAAACAGGAATTAAGCACAGCATGCCACCTCTGCAAAGTCTACCTGCATAAGAGTCATTTAATAATAACACTTTTGTGCTGCACACCACAATTTTGAGAAGTAGAGGAGACAGCTTCACATATTGATGCAATTCTAGCTTAGAAACAGACCATTTAAGGCACTTCTGTACAGAAGTTAAAAAATGTGTTACTATTCCATGATTGAGAATTAGCTTTAAACAAAGAAAAGTAAACAAAATCTGGTTATTGGTTAAAAGATTTTAATGAAAATAGATATTAGTGCTACCCAACATTACAGTGCAGTGCTACAGCACTTCCATACCCCAGAGGAAGCGAATCCATGCAACTTCTCTGCTCCAAGTAGCGGGAAGCTGGCAAACACAGGCAAGGGGCAAGCAGCCAAACCAACTACTAACACTAAGAGCAGTATAAATCAACAGTTGAATCAGAAGGTTTTACACTTCCTTTCTGAGGACTTAAGCCACTTATTGCTTCTTTTTATAAACATTTACCAGTCTTCTATCAGCTCACTATGATAGGCACAGAAGTGGCACCACTTTACAGAATAACTCCATCAGTGCGACCTTGATTTGGGCCTCTATTTTTGTCACATCAGGAACAAAGCTTACAAGACTATACTCACACTGTTTTCACAACTCAAAACTAAAACTTTTAACACTTTATTACTTTTAAATAAAAATATCAATCAGGACTTGCCTGCACAGTCACATCGTACCACCAGATGCAGCACAAAAAGCCACAGATAGCTGATAGGGCTTTTCCATGGGTTACCACGTGCACAGATTTTCTTTTATAACCCTTACCCTCATTTAACAGCACTGAGGTCAGGGAAGAAGGAAAGAGCATATAATATTTTTTAAAAAAGCTTTCAAAGTAGGAACAGAATACATGAAGTAGATAGTTATTTCACAGCAGCAGTCAGAAAGGAAGAGAAAGGACACGCGGGAGGTTGCAGCTTGCCAGTTGCATGTCATCAGTCCATAAAGCAAGGTTTTTTTTCTACCCTGAAGCCAAAGGGCAATTGAGTGCTCATCCTAACCTGTCACTCATTCTGTAACTACCTAGCAATTCTTTTTTTAAATAATAGATATAGACCACTAACACTTGCACTGGTTAATCTTTGCAATTTCAAATGATCCTGCAGCTGAGAAAATAATACTGGTCATTTGGGTTACAAAGAGATCTCCAAAACTACATGCAACATTTTTGTATATCAAAATATGAGAATGCCTCCAATGAAAAACACATATCCCTAATGACTTATATTTTGGTGATTCCACTACAGTAATGTCAATATGGCATTCTCCCTTGTAAAAGTATCAAGTATGCTGATGTTCCTGCAGAAAATGCTGTGCAAGTTATCTACAGAGATTAAGCACCCAAATCAGTAGTAAAAAACCCCAAACACTGCATTTAAACATTCTGAACTGTAAGCTTAAATATGAGGCATCTAAGAAATTGCTTGTGTAACATACAAATTCAAGTATCAAAAGCACGAAAGAAAAAAAGGAACAAACTAATATGAAGTCCAACATCTAAAGAGATTTCTACCTTGATCTTTATTGCAGTGTTATCATGTCTACTGCTACATTTTCATACTGTACAAATAATACATCTAAGTTTCCAGGTATTATGTTTGTGTGCTAATAAAAGGGGGATAATATTCAGAGATGTGCTTCCTCACACCCTATTGAAGTTTTATATGATACAATTGAAGACAGAATATGCTTCAATTTGCTTGCTGTAAAACAGGGAATGATTATTATGACACTCTAAGAAAAAAATCATATACCAAAAGTCACCATTTGGTCAATAACTATAAAAGTTACAATAAAATACGCGGGATGTGAACAGAATTTGATACGTATAATTAAAATACATTTGATATTTTCCTGTCCTGTGTTTTATGTTTTTAATTATCTTGAGAATCTTCGCTCATTTTATATTCAAATAGCCTAACTACGCAAGTTAACTTTTTAATCCAGCAAATTTCAAGTGATTTTCAACATACAAAGTATTACTGGGAACAAACTATCTTTGTATTGACACTACTACAGCACTTACACTGTATAGTGATTTATTCAGGATGTCATAATTTAGTCCTGTGTGGGTGTCAACTGATTTGCTTCAAAGTCTGCTTCACAACTACAGTAGATATTCAAGAAGATGCTATTATATTAGTCACACAGGCTGAATACAATGTCTAAGGCTTCTGCACCTCTCACTTCGGGCAGTTAGAACATGCAACTTTCAGGGGAAGTCTTCCAATGTGTAAAGTGACAAATGTAAAGTTTCTCATCTTTTGTCAGCACAAAACAGTTTTGAAGGGCAGATAGGTATCATCGACAAGTCCTGCAGCAGCAAACAGTCAGGCTTCCCAGGTCCTCCCACATACACATGATCTTGGTCAAGAAAGGAAACAGAAAAGTAAAGTATCAATACAGGAGTCATGAACACAAACTTTTTGGCTTAAAATGACCATTTCTCCCTCAAGTTTGCACTCCTTGATAGAGTGTTAGACATGGAAATAAAGACTAGTCCTCTAAACCTTCACATTTGAAGGAACTACTCCAGAAACAACTTATACACACCAACACAGATGGCATCTATCTTACTTAACCTAATTTTTTTGTCAAGTACAGCAATCATAGCTTATAAATAGCATATTTTAGGGAAGCCTCTTATCTTGACTTAAAGAACTTGCAAATTGATGGAAAATTCATTACAACCGCTGTATAAGTTGGTTTTCCATGATTAATTATCCTAATCTAACTACCTTTGCTTTTGGTTCTAGGGTGACACAGAAGCTTAAGGGAAAATTAAAGGCTTCATAACAACTGTTTTTCCTAAGTTTGTTTAAATCCCTAATACAGTAGATTACTGTAGCTGAAAGAGTCAAGAATTTCCCTATTCTTCCAGTTTACATATTTAACAGCATTTTTCCCAATTTACATAGTTAATGCCAGGCTGAGGCCTGGGTGCTGTGGAGCTAAATGACTGCTTAGGAAGAGGTGCTGGAAAGATAGACAAGGCCAAAGGAGAGATTTCATGTTTAAGTATCTTCAAGTGAATTAAAATAAGAGTTGTCAAGCTTTCAAATTTATTTATTTTGCTGACAAGAATGTTCTCACAAAATGGAAAAAAAAAAAATCTCAGAACAGTTTAGGTTGGAAGGGACCTTAAAGATCATCTAGCCCCACCCCCCCTGCCATGGGCAGGGATGCCTTCCACTAGACCAGGTTGCTCAAAGCCTCATCCAGCCTGGCCTTGAACACTTCCAGGGATGGGGCATCCACAGCTTCTCTGGGCAACCTGTTCCAGTGCCTCACCACCCTCTCCGGGAAGAACTTCTTCCTGATATCCAATCTAAACCTCCCCACTTTCAATTTAAACCCGTTACCCCTTGTCCTGTCACTACAGGCCCTTGTAAAAAGTCCCCCCCAGCTTCCTTGCAGGCCCCTACAGGTACTGCAAGGCTGCTATAATATATGTTATTATAAAATAATATGGTCCTGTGGTCAAAGATTTTTTTTTAGCAGCACCGTGAGACCCAGTTTGGGTGTAACGCGATCGCTTGCAGTTGGGAGGCCAAGGCACCGCTGGAAGGCCAGGTCCATGATGTGGGGCCCAGGCTGGACAGCCGGAACACACAGGGGTAAATGGCAAGGGTCCCTCACCTCAAGCACAGCCCCGCACCAAGAAATGGACAAAACCATTCAGACATCAGCTCTGAAGCAGACCGGGAGAGCCTGCACCCATCAGCTTTTATGGTGGCAATCAAAAACACAAGGCGGGGGAGGTGAGCGTTTTAACACCCAGATAGAAAGGGAAACTCTCCCATGATGTTTGAGGGCAGTGGGTTCCTCCCCCACCAGCACTTCCCCAGTCAGGAAGCTTAGTAACCATGGAGGATAAATTTTGTTGAATAAAGACGTAAGTTATTAATAAGAATGAAATCTCTTGACCTAGATTTTTTCCTAGTTAAAAAAAAAAAACCCACACAACACAAACTGCATCCACAAACAACACAACCTTCCTCTACAAACACTAACATATTATAATCATCTTACACCAGAGCACTTCAAAACAGGTACTTCACAATAAAAACAAAAAAAGGATTTTCATGTCCTTCCCTTACCCAGCTTTGTGTAAGAACATGAATACAGATGATGTTTGATTAAAACAGAAACCTGAGCCCCAGGTTGAATGTATTTACTTTTCAAAAGCATTTTACAATTTGATTTTCTTCTTGCCTGCTGTGATAATTGATGAAAACTACACAGGGATTAAAATGAGCACAGGTGTGTGTCTACACAGTTCAAAGAGATTTGATCTCAAATGAAAATAATAATAAAAAAAAAAAAAGCTTGAGTATTTTTAGGAATGGATTTAACATATCCTAAGCAAGTAAGCCTAGATTAAATGTAGGATTTTACAGTCCAGACTTCAAGTTACTGAAATTTAAAACTCGCATTTCATAGTGTAGCAGAAACTTTTGCAAGCACTACCCGATTTCAGCTGGTATTAACAGCCCTCTATGTCGTAAGTCTCAGAGTGAACCCAGAGAAAAATAAAGGCACTAAAAGAAACAAAGAGCACTCAAATACAAACAGGCATGTATAACAACAGACAGCTGGCACTAAACCAACATTATTTTTAAATCTGTGAGAGGTAAAAGGAAAGCCCATGAGCTGAGAATATTTTGCTGCCAATATACATATCTGAAAAAAAACCCTGGTTATTTTCTTTGCCAAATTTATACTGCTACAGCTGGATCACAACTTCCTTGCACAAGTGAGGTCAGGAACTGTTTGGAAAGAAATCCATGATACAGCTAATCTTTGTGCCAGCTAATCATACCTAATGCAAAAAACATGAATTTCCCCATTTTTTGTCCCAGCCTCATCTAGCAAAGGTTAAAAGCATGTCCCTAATCTCAAAATTTGTTGCACTATTTTTTAAACATTTAAAACAGATTTAAAAGACAAATACACACAAATCACACAGGATCAAGAATTTACTCTATGCTCAAGGCTTATTGCTGAGTTTCTATGAGAATCAAAAAAATCCAGCACTCAATTGTATCAAAAACAAATTAATTTGTCTCAAAAGTGTATCAACAGAAGACTTTACTTATGTAGGCATTTATACAACAGCTGTTTTCTTGCCTAAACTACCTAAATCACCGTTCCTACAGTAACATGTATTCAACCTTCTTTTTGAAACAGAATCCAGTATATTTTTAGGCCTCTGAAAAATAAAAGTAGGAGATTTTAAATACATGGATCAGAGATGGAAGAATTCCCTTGCCTCCTTCCCTCCCCCTCATACAAGGAGGCAGCTCATGAGTCCCTCAATGTGGGACACAAAAGTTAATTAGTGCTATCTCCAAACAGGCTTAATTTTCATTTAGGCATCCTTTTGAGGAGTGAGAGTGAAGAAACATATCACTGAAATTGTCGACATGTGACATTTCCCAAGCAGCCCTGTAACTACACTTACCTCCATGCATTTTCCTGTATGCCTTACCACAAATCTGTATTTTCGTAGCATGCACTACAGTGGGTGCTATTACAAATTTAAATTAACTGCACCTCCATGTTAAAAATGTCTTACTGACTTACAGGTTTTGAAGCCTCTGAAATTTTGACTTTATGTCTTCCTGATTTTCACACCAACCCTCAGAAGCCTCATCAGGCCACCAAGACCATATTTTCAATAGACTAGTAAAGAAACTGAAATTAAGACACAAAAACCTGGTAAAAAATTACACACACACCCAAACATACACTTCTAGTATTTTTCTTTAAGCAAAAAGCCATCATTTGCCATTACTACAAAAATTAAAACCATTTACTTAATTTCTTAGAACACCAAACTGATTTTCCTATTGTTTAAACCAGCTTGTATGTTACATATTGTTTCAATTAATGACAGATGATTTAAATAGCTCCCTAAATACAAAAAATATTGAGGCTAAACAAAAGGAACTGTGTAAGTAGAAAACATTCTTTTACCAACTTCTTGCTCAATTAAACATATTGTTGAACATATTTAGTTGCATGATTTTGTCTTGGCTAATATTAATTTTAAATGCAGTGCAATTTGTGCACAATCACATTTAAAACTGCAGGGATCAAAAAAAGTATAAAAAGCGAGACCATTAAAAAAAGTGATCAAATGATTTTTCACATTTCACAAAATTCTGAAGGTCAGTTCAAGCCCTGAGGAAGACAAAAACTGCGGGGTTTTTATTATAGGATATCATTCTGTCCATAAGAAATCATATCTGTTTAGTGTAGAGTTAAAAATAACAAAAAGTAGAGTAAGGCATTCACTGAAAGGAATTAAGACTTCAGATCCTAAATAATTTAGATACTTTGAAATAACCTAAATCTAAAATTGCTGTTATGTAGTTTTAATTAACAGATAACCAATTCCTCTTACTGCAAGAATTTGCATAGCATATGGCTAATTACTACCCTGTGAAGAGTCTGGGGAGAAAAAAAAAAAGCATAAATCTTTAAACAGTCCATCAATACAATAAAAATCAAAATACCATTGTTAGCTTTTTTTTTTCTTTTGAGCAAGCAAGCATAAATAAAAACATGCTCTTTAACACACAGCATTAAGACTGTAAAGTGAATTTGCACAGGAAACCCAGGATTAGGGCTGAAACTCTATTCTAATCCTTCTGTCCACAGGGGGAGCGGTCGCCAGGCAGCATGTGGTCTGCGCATGCACCTGCACTACACAGGTGGGATTTAAAATACTTACAGAAAGATCAAGCTTTGTCTGAGAAAAGTTTCTTTTTGGCTTAGGAAGGGGAGTTATCTGCCTTCCTCAAAAACAAACAATAACCACACACATCAGCTTCTCGGTGATTTTGGCAGAATGATATCTGGATGCGACACATGTACACGCAACACACGTACACTCAACCCATCATTTCTGAGAATGGACGTGACAGTGAGAAAAAAAGCTGGAGAAAACAGAAAGAAACTCTTGTTGGGAACATACTGTGCAATTCAAGTTGACACAGTCATACCACACCACTACTCAGTGAACTTTGCATTACCTTTCTGTAAATTCCTGGATTAACTGATGAAGTCTATACACTTGGTAAAAGTATTTACATAATAAGGAGGGGAGGAGCAATCCTTCAAAGACAATGGAATTCCCCTAACAAGGAAATAATTTTAAAAGATACCATCATTTATCTGGTGCTGCAAGATGACTGGTAAAAGAACATGGTTCATCTTTAAATACCATCTCCTTGTGCCCCACATGATCTTTTCTGATATTTTTACAACCTCGATGTGAAGAAAAGTCTTGTTAGGTGCTACAGCAGGAAACTTCCAGCCAGGCTTGGGATCTCAGAATTCCTCTTGTCCCTAACTGGGAGCACTTCTGGTGCACCTGGGAGCTAAATGAACATCAGCAATTCCAAAGTAGTCCATGGATCCATTTTGTTTCACAGAGTGGGCTGCTATTAAAAGTGCGTGGGGAGGGGTTTCTAAACCCTGTGATTACAGGCTTGGCATAGAGTGCAATAAAAAAGGAGAACCACAGAGAACGAGATACTTTCCAGTGCAGCAGCTTTAAGAAGTCTCCATTTTCCACTGACGCGGAAACTACTGCTTTCAGTCCTAAGCCATTTTGTCATACAACTTTCAATATCAAAGCAGCAAGGGGCATTTTGCTTAGATTTGGTGCTGCTTCTCTTAAAGCAGAGTAGAATTCTATTGGTTGAGATTTATCCATAAACTGGGTTCAACTCCCACCCTATTTGCAGCCAACACTGACAATAAAGCCATGATTTAACACTGAGAAGTGGAAACATTTGCAGGCTATTTTCTGACCCTTGCCCCTCAAGTATATATGACAAGCCAGTTGCCTTCGTGGCTGGGTTAATACCACTTCGTATTTTACCATCAGGTATTCTTCTTGTCGGAAGTGTCAGCTGCACTCCACCAGCAGATATCACAGAGCAAGTGAAAACTTGCTTGCCCCACACACCATACACGTTTGTTTGAAATGAAGCTGCAGGATTCCGTTACTAAGACTTTTACGGTGTTCATTATTATTTTAAAGCAGTCAGACATCAGCTGCCATACTTGAGCTATGAAGAAACCGTCACAGGCAAGTTAACAAGCTCTTAAAAACTGGCACTCACTGAGCTGATACTAAAAGATACTTGGAGAAATAAAATAGCACTTCAGCTTCCAAACTGAAGATCTTACATAATTAAGATATGCAAATAAGGATAAACAAAAAGAAAGGCAAAAAAAATGTTTAAGAGATCTGACTATATCTGCAACCATTTTCCTACTTGGAAAGCCACATCCTTAACTCAGCTTAGCAAAAGGAAAGGCTCAGATTGGCATTTTGTATGTGCTAATTTCTGAATATTATTACAGTGTGCTGTTACTGACAATCAAGTACTAATACTAATGGTTATTTAAAAGTTCATGGCAATTATATAACTTAGGCTGTTAAGCAGTTTACTGTATTAAATGATGAACAGCTTTATCCCGCATAAAATCCAGCCAAAAATGCAACGGAGCATCTTCACTGCAATTCTCAGTTTTCCCTGTGAAAAGCAAACTCATTATGTTCTATAAAGAGAATAAAAAGTCTCTAAAAGAAGACTAAATTCTTTCTTTCTCAAAGGCAGGCTCTGAAGAGACTGCATAAAAAAGATTTCTATTCTTGGCTCAATCATGAACATTTGGGAATCACTACTTTTGAGCAAGGACTCACCCACTTATAGACAGAAGAATTTATTTTGAAAAGCAGTGTGAAATTTCAGGGGGAAAAAATACCACACGTATTTTGCACTTCCCAGCTTTTGGTCGTTCTCCAGATAAGACAAAAATCTCAAAATAACCTCTTCCCCATATAACTGTTTTCTCATAGGTGGTGCCAAGTTTTCTTATACCACCAGCAAGAACTTCTACAAGAAGTAACCACTTCCAGACAGAGCACCTCAGCGGACAGACAGTAAGTGAGAAGTAAAAGCATTTGAGGTCTTTTAGGAGAGAGCCCTGAGAGGGGGATCTGAGGAATACATTTCACCAGGCACCCACCAGCCTGTTTAGCACCCTTCAGAAGAGACGGGGGAGCAACACCTTAGCTCAGGGTTCACGTACAACCCCTGCAAAGCCCAGGGCAGGACGTGAGTTTGAGCCCAGCCCCACCTCTAAGGACTACGTTCCTACCATAGCTAACGGTCCTCAGAGGAGCAACACTTCTCCTTTGGATGCAGACCATGTACTGTAACTGTTTCCCCGGATTGAGTCCAAGCCAGCTGCAGAAAGGGAAAGCTCATCTAGATTAGATCAGGTCCCTGCAGAAACATTTCGGGCTTTTAAACGCAGAATATTATTGGTGCGTGTACACACGTAGACACCATCATGTTATGGCAAAAATACCAAGGGATGGGGAGGAGAATTCAGTCTTTTGACTCCCAGACGACTCAAGATTACCTGCAGACATGCATGTAATGTTTGTTGAATGTTTAGGAACGCTGCAGGTCCCACAGTCAGCAGTGCAAATCATAAACCAGAGCTCCACTGTCAACTCCTTTTCCCTGTCTCACACACGCACATTTTCCTGGGAACCTTGTTTTGTCTATCGTGACAGTGTTTCTTGCAAAGGGATTGCTCCCTTCTCTCTGTCTAAAATGCAAAACCCGACCGTGACATGCAAGTGTTCTGCATGGTTGGGCTCTCGTACATCAGCCCTTGAAGTCAGCTACGGCTCTCCTGTTAAACATCCCTCACAGAATCTGAGGTTGGGAAAACCAAAGGATCCAGGAGTGATGGCCAGGTAGACCCTATGGTCACACCCAGAGGCTAGCCATGCTCCAATCCCAGGGGAGAGACAGGCCAGGCTGTGTACCATGGACTACCACAGGAAGTCCAGACCTGGGACGCAGCAGGGAGCTGCAGCTCTTCCCAGAGGTTGCCTCTTCAAGAATATTAGGGATCACAGCCGTGAGGCACATGCCACTGCAAGGACAAGCCCAAAGCACACATCCTGCCATCAAAACCAAATGGAGGACCACAGACTCTGCCCTGACAGGCACTCTGCCTCACTGCAGATGTGTCTCCACAAGCTGCCTTTACAGCAGGGGTGGGAAAAAACAGCATCACATGGTGCCTATTGTGACAACTGCACTCCTTTCACAAGTTTCAGTCTCCAGCTATAACTACGGCACCAACTCACCTGTTTTTTTTTCTCTTTTTCATTTAAATACCCACACCCTGGAATGTACATAGGAGTAAATTAAGGCACTTTTATTATATAGGTCAAGTCCTGACCTGTTCATCTACATACATAAGCATAAAGGTGAAAGTACTACAGACATAAAAAAGTGAAGCATTAATGGTTAAACACATCTCCTACAGATTGTCAGAAGGGGGAAAAAAAATCTAAAAAAAAGTTAAACCAGAAAAGTGACAATGAAGACAGCAAGGCAGTACTTAATTTGAATCCTTTACCAAGGAAGATTTGCCCTTGTGACTAGCTGATTGCATTTTATGAGCAGACAACATAATAAACCAGACATCTTCATTTTACATCACTTTACATTTCATAAGTGTTCAGGCTGAAGACCAACTACATAATTTAAGATAATTCAGATTGGTATTGAAATGTGCTTTTGAATCATCTGAAAGAGCTGTACGCAGGTTTCCACGTAGAATACATCCCTTTTTGTGAAGAACAAATCCCTTTCCTTGCCAAGTCAGAAATGAATTGGTTAAAACAAAAACCACCATGAAACTGAGAACAATTAAGTAGGTATGTTCTGTAATTTCTCAGCAGGGGAAGAAGTTCTCCTACAGTTTAAGCTGCCAAAGGCTGTGAAGCTGTGATCAAAGACATGATAATATCAAGAAAAGAAAAGAGACACTGGACAGCAACCCAATGGTACACTCCCTTCTTTCTCAGGCACCTTCAGAGGTACAAAGCCCAGCAGCCAGAACTAACCCAGCTATACTCTAGCACTGTAATTCCCTCCTCCATATGCTTACCAAGCTCTGCCTCTCAGCCTTAGAGAGCATTCACTAGAGGTGCCAGAGAAGTTTGTAGGGTGGCAACCACAGAGTTTTTACATTCTCATTTATACCTGTATTAATTGTCATGTCAATGTGCTGGTTGATCACAGACAGTAATTGCAAGAGCTGTCTGGCTTGATGACCTAGATAAAGAGAACTAAAGTGAGGTATATCCCGTTGTCAGAGACCACAATCTTTGCAAGCATGAAAAAGTGAGTTCTGACATGGACTTCAGAAAAATCCCAGCCTAGGAAGATCTACACAGCTCTGTGTAGCTCTGCAAAACAGCTTCAAATAAAGGAAAAAAAAAGTTTTATCCACATGATTGCTCTGAGGAAGCGCAAGAGGATATTTTCTCCACTCCAACATAGCAGTTATTCTAATAATACTTAAAGAGGATTTTAAAAGTTTGGTGTTTTACATATTGCCTAATAAGAAGACAAAGGTATTAAGGAAACAATGGTAAATCCACTGTTGCAACTCCAGAATTGTAATGTAAAAAGGACAAAGTGCAGAAGTATTCTATTGCTTCTTTCAGCTCAGTATATTATGGTTCAAAATTACACTTCACTGAAGGACGACTTCACAGGGATTGCTAGTACTCTTCGGTCTGGTTCAACGTCAAGAAGAGCTGACTTCATTTTTCAAATATTAGATGGCTTTCACAATTTGCACTAAGTTGAATGAAGTATTCCATGAAAGCAAATCACACTGATTATGGAACAGGTTTTCTTTCTCATTAGAAATTCAACTTTAAATTAGTGGAAGTTCCAGGCATGGGAAAGACGCAGCAGAAAGACTGGAACCTCACAGCAGCCAACTTTGCATTAGACAGTATCTGCATCACAACTGCCATCATACAACCTGCCTTCCTGTCTGACTCGCACTGCAAATCCTTCAGGCTTAAACACAGCAACGGGTGACATACCACTGGCCTGCAGCACTGTGATACTAACCATATCCACTCCTAAACCACGGCACAACTATTAAGTGCAAATACTGCAAGGGCTTTTCTGATACCAGTCTTTGTCCCTCCAGTCTCCCACCTCATCCTACCTCAGCCCCATCATCTACAAGAAACAGTTTTCAAGGAAAACATTTTGGCCCTGCAGCAAAACTGGAACAAAGGGTACCGGGAGAGTGAGCATGGGTCTATAGGGTGGGCAGATCTTCCACTCCACAGCTCCACCAATCTCTTCCAATCAAAATATATAATATCACCTTGCTATTCAGCAGCAAAGCAAGCCTACTGTCATTAGGAGCACTGGAGTAGCTTTGGCCATACTGACAGTGCAGGAGGCAAATATCCCTCTTTCTGGCTGAGCAGTGCCGCTCACACAATGCATTACAATGTATGTAGGAGGTGGAGTGTGAGGATTTGATTTCACATTGGGGGCAGGGCACCTTATAAAAAGTCTTAACAGCAACAGTCATCCAGAGGTAATATGGAAATCAAATTAGTTGATTGCAACAATCTAAAGAGCATCATTTGATACCTTCACAGCAGTTCTTGGATAATGAGGGTTTAGAGGGAGAAATCCTATCTTTTACTAAACCCATCACAGCTGGGGGCCAGGGCCTCTCCCTACAGCTTTTGCCCATTCTATTTTAGGCTAAGTAAGGAAAACATTCATGCTGCTTAGCCAGCAAAGCACCAGTTAATTCAGCTTCCGTCTCCTCAAAACCTACAATTCTCTGGTCTAGTCTTCAGGAAGAGCACTTAAAATGTTTCAAATATAAAGTGAACTTCCATATAATTATCTCTGCACATGCCTCTTTATGATGGTAAGTATGCTATTCCAGAAGGCACTGCAGAGTGCACAGTTCCCTTCCCGGGCACCAGAAGGACAAGCAGGTGTATCTACACAGCTATGGTATAAAAATAAGTCTGGGAAGCGACACGCAGGATCACCACCATGCTATGGACAAGCCAGTCGTGAGGACACAGCTGTTTCATGGCTGCACAGTACCAGAGTTACAGGGATTGCACAGGTTGTGAACACATGTTGTAAGTGTTCACGCAACATGGGCCTTTGGGGCCAGCAGCAACGCAGGGCACGGAGGGAATGTCAAGCAAAGTCCAAGAGCTGCCCAAGATGTAAGGTGCTGCTGGATCCCATGGAGGCCACCAAACTCCACATTACCCATACAATGCTTACAAAGTCATCCTCTACGATGAGCCTATACCACTGGTTTAGTCCAGTGTTTGAAAACAAGCACTTATTTCCTGGCATTAAGGCAGGCCTCCTGATTTTTTAATTCCCATTCAGCATTTACTTGGAAGGTTTTCCTTCATCCTTGATCCCTCCAGCCCACATAATAAAGCAGGTGATTGAAAATAGTAGGCCACTGACTCAATTTTGCATTTTTATTACATTTCAGAGAAAGTCTGCTGCAATAATCTTGTTTTAACTCATCAGGACTCCTGTTCTTTAGTATATTTTCTGGACAAAGCCCATGCAGACAAATTAGCAGAGTGGTATTTCAGATAGTTCTTGGTCTTTATGGTTCTTTTTCTCACTTAACTCATGTTTGCTGTCAGTTGCCAGGTTCCTAGATCAGAAGAGGGTAATTCACACATCTGCCTAGCGTACCAGCTGTCTTTGGAAAATTAGGATTGATGGCTTCACAAGAGCCACGGCATCAGAACAGCCCAAAGATGTAGAACCCAGAGATTTTTAGAAATAAAAAGAATCAGAGAGCAGTTGATTTCCCCATCTCCGAGTTTTGAACTATCCCATTTAAAGTTCCACTTGTGTCAGTCCAAAGAAGCTTCAAGAAAGGTATGCACCAATTTTTTGCCCTGAATGCTAACAATTTTACATCTGCTGAGAAAAAAAAAAAACACACCCTATTTGTGTGCATTTCTGCAATTACACTTTTCTTTCATTAAGACAAAAAATTGTTTCTTTTATACAATCTGCTACTCTTCAGATAACAAAACACTGCGATGTCTGGTAGCAGGCTTGCTGGTTTTGGCTTTAGGAGGGATTTTTTTTTTCCTCTCTTCCTGTGAGAGGAAAGCTTTTCCCAAAGGATTTAAGCAATTTCATAAAGCAAACGTAAAAACAAAGACACTTTTGTTTAGAGACTGAAGGTTTTGTTTTGTTTTGAGGGGGATGGATAGGAAAGGAAGAGAGAAATGACACTGTGATCATCTTTCAATTAAACTGGGAAAGAAAAAAAAAAAATCTCATTCCTAAAATAGAAACTTTGTGATAGCACAAAGTTGTTACAATAAACAGGCCATCTCCACCCCCACCCAAAAAAAAAAAAAGGTCAAGTTAAGGTTTGGGGGTTTTTTTCCTCCTAAATAAAAATTTATTTACTACAATCACAAGCAAACATCCTAAATCATTACAGCAAAGATCAGAGGAAAACAACATCTCTCCAAATTTAAGTGCTTACATTGTGCATTCCTATATGCTGTGCTTCATTAGACTCAGTTTCTCTTGTTCCTCACAGTCCAAACAGAAGTGGGAGGGAACAAGCTGCAATGTGCGTCTTCAAATGCACAAAGATTTGAGATTCACTTCAGCTAAAACTTCTGAAGCTCAACCTTTACACATCATTTCCTCTACTGAAACAAGACCCAGTATTACAACAGGAGTAACCCCCTAAACTTGGATAACAAATGTTGCAAGACGAGACAACACAGTAACAATAAATAAAGGACGACCTAATTAAAACGTCTTAAATCCTTTAGCAAAGGATGTGTGGAGGTCTTGATGGAAATCTGAGTGAGCACACGTTCACATCTGCAGGTGTTCCCCAAGCATTTACACAAACGCATTGCAGAAATCTCAGGTGTTGCAGAAGTGGGATTCTCGTTTCTGATTAGCCGATATTAATTAATGGAATTAACTGATTTATCAGTAATGTCCCTACGTATCGTATCAATTTTTATTATGTAGAGAGAAGTCTGACAGCTACAAGTGATCTTCAGGGAGAAAATAACATCTATCCAAACGGAGCAAAAGCAATCCATGAAGTCCCATTCGCACTGCCTTCCATTTACATTCGTTCAGGGTTGTCACTCACCACAATCATCATTCAACAATCAAAACTAACACACTGGGAGAACTCAACAGTAATATACTCCAGTAATATCACAGCTCAGAAAGGCAAAACATCACAGATAAGAAACTTGCAATTAAACACAACATGCAAGTGAAAAGGATCACATTTTAACTACTTGTGTTTACATGACTAATTTACAAATGTTAGTATTGATTTTTTCTAAATGTCATCTTGAAGTACATGCATGCACAGGAAGTGACAAGATGTTCTAAATTAAGAGATTAAAAATGCTCAGAAGCCATTGGAGGTGGACAGGAGGAAAAATATCAGCCTGTCAAACAGATCACAGCAACATTACTCCGTAAGTACAAATAAAATGTATATTCTCATCATCAGCATCTCAAAAGTGCTCTGCCCAACCATTACTTAAATGATTTTCCTCCAGCCTAGTTTAAGCTGCATATATCTCTCTATATATGTAGATACACACGAGAGAAAGTTTCATTTCTGGTGGGCCCCTGCCCTCCCAAATAGTAACATGCACAGATTAACTTGTCAGATAGAGAAAGACAACATACAAAGGTCATTACAAATCCAAAGGTCTGGGTCCACTCATGAGTTTGGGTCGTTATTTAAAATAGACTTGTCCAATACTGCGTAGAGGTACTGGACAAAAAGGAGGATACTGTTACCGATGGGCCTTGCACAAAAGGGCACTCCTTCAGCTCCTATTTGCCCTAAAAAAAAATGTGGAAGTCTGAAAGTTAAACCACTGAAAGGCTGCAGAATCACCTTTCTTTCCCCATTCTTCTGTCCACTATTCTCCTCTTTTCCTTTGCTTTGTTTCTGAAGTATGCAATACACTGTGTAATTTACAGATGGATCTGAAAGGTTCTCTGCAGTTTACTCTAAGGTTCTGCTTTGTTCCTTACCAGCTGCAACCTCTCTTAATTCAAAATGTGCTTTTCAAACAGTGCAACCCCAACCAGCTAATAGATATCCCACAGTTACATCACAGCAATGAATAAAACATGAGCTTTCCAATTTAATCTGGACACAAGTTAATGTGCATACTGAGTTCATGTGTAATATATAAGCACTTCTTCATTTCCCTGTTCACCAGTTTGTTCATTCACAGTCTTTCCAGGAGTCTCATTTTTTCAGTTACATTTTCTGTCTTGTATTCTTTCACATGAGCACGCTCTAGTTTTTACCTCCATCTCTTATACCACTTGCTCAAATCCATTTCTCTGCTTCCCACTCTGGCTGTGCTCACCAGAAACACACAGTTCCTTGACCTATTAATAAGAACGATATTCCTTTCCACTTGCTTGAGCTGCAGACAATACTGGATGCTGCTGCTATCTTCCCTGCCCAATAAAGTCTTAAAACATTTCCTCCCATTTCTTAATGCAGACTTTTCCAAGACCTCAAATTGTAACAGGAAATTATTTGAGTGACTTTGTTTTTTTAAAGAGCACAGCAAAGCATCAGGAGACAAGTGCTCTGCTCTCTGATTTGCTAGAGACTGTTTGAATTTAGGTGGATCTCTCCTTTATAAATCTGAAATAACTTTTCCACCTCATCCATTAATATTTGGAACTTGAAGGCTGTCAAGGGAAAGAAGCTAGAAAAATGCAAAGCATAGCTCTAGTCTCATCTTTTTTAATGATACACCCAGCACTCATATAGAAGAGCAACAGGAACAAATGAAAAATCACAATAAGCAAATAGCCCAATAATACATGCTAAAAGCTACCAAGACAATAAATTCAATTTTCCCTGGGATTGTTAAATTATTTTTTTGATGGCTCAACACAATCTCTTCGTGTTTATTTCCTACGGGGGATGCTGACACACTGTGCTCATTACGCAGCTCCTCTTTAAGGAAAAAAACACACATGCATTTAAAGCAAACACGTAAAATCTAATAGTTCATATTTTTAATAAACTATGCTGTAAAGGAGTTTGCAACTGCATGATTTCTAACAAAGTAATACACCCACCTCAAATTCAAAACAAACAGATGCAAAGCAATATCAAGACACTGATATTGCTTTGATCTACAAACACACTTATAGCACCTTATTTTTTAACGACTCTTCTCAAGATACGTCAACACAGATGACATATTTTTCTTCCTTTTTGAAGAGTTGCCTCGAAACTTCCATATGTTTGACTGGACACACAAAGCCCAGCAGCTGCAAGAGATCTTATAAACAGAGCGACCCTGATGCTATAGCAAAGATCAAATTAAGTCAACTGTCAGTCATATCTCAGACCTCAATTTGTTCCAGGCAGTTAGGTTGTATTGGCCTTTGCATAGCTCAGCACCAGGGCCCGGGTCAGGTGCTACACTTGCACGATGAAGCCATAGGTGAGCACTCATTCTCCCTTCTCTCGGCTGGGAGCCCCTACCCGGGGTCGCCAGCAGCCCTGCACTTCCCCTGCTGCGCAAGGCTCTGCCCAAGTGCCTCCCCAGGCAATGCCTCCCTACTCCTGTTCCCAGGAGCACAGTCGTCAAGCAAGAGGATGCAGCCAGTGCCACGAAGCACTCCCAAGACCAGAGAGCATGAAATCAGGCAGAGGACAGATATAAGCACACACTCAGAGGAGCACAATCCTTTTATTTATTTATGGGTTCAAGTCAGCCATCCTGACCTCCAGCCTGCATGTCCACTTACGCATCTTTTTGTCCCACACATATTAATTTGTGGTTATCTTTAATATTTTATGAGTTATACTTGATTCCACTCCATTATACACTAAAAAGAGGAGAAAAAGCAGCAACTACTAATACCATAGATGGGGAGTTTTACCTGCTATAAATTCCATTCAACACCCAGTGACTGGACTACCCCTCCAACAATAAGTATTTCAGCTCATCACACCTTCTTTACTGAAGTATTTTCTATTTCTGTTGATTAGCAGCGAAGACTGAAGCACAGAAGTTATGGTAGCTTGAATTACCTGAACTGCCCATTTCTTTAGCAGTCACATGGAAACCAAACTGGGACTCGCAAAACGTACAGCTGGGAGGGCATCCAAAACCTGACAGGAAACTAATTTTGAATTCCCCATGTACAATTTTCTAACATTCATTGAACAAGCCATCAAATCATCCTTGTGTATGTCAAGTTTTTAATTCAAAATTACAGATGAGCCTTCAGTTTATGAACCTTCCTCTTCTCCAAGAATTTGCCCCAGGGAATTTATAAGCAGCTGCTATCCCCCCTCTGCCATCACTAAGCAACAAAAGCCAATGTAGTTTAAGTTTTGGTCTCTCATCTAACTCCAGCCTGTCCACGCCCCCTTATCTTTTTAGCCTGGACATCCCTGCAACGTGTTCCACTAGAATTTAATGTTTTCTGTACACAAGTGACTAGAACTATGTACAATATTTGACATGGTCTCCCTAATGCCTTGCACAACTTACCTATCTCCCCTGACGAGCTCTCACTGACAATCACATTTGCTTTCATTCCATGTTCACCATCAAACAGTCATCCCTGTTCGACTATGGCGTTCAGGCGTTTTCCTCCAGGCCTGTTTTAAGGAATGACCTGCCAACTGATAGCAGATGTGTAGTTAATAATCACTCAGTAGATAGCTTTTAGAGCTTTTAGATACCTTTTAGAGCTATTTAACTTCCTCTCATTCCTATTGCTTCAGTCATCGCAGACATCCAGTTCTTCCTGTGCAATAATCCAACCCCGCTTGGTGCTGACTGTGTCCTGACTGCCTCATCCGCAGCCATCCTTCGCATAGCATTATCTCAGCCAGCACCGTGAAGCAAAAAGACCAGGCCCTCACTAATACTGATAGAGTGCAACAATCCCTTGATTCATGAAGACAAAGTAACAATTTCTCCTTCAGGTTGCTCTCCTAAGCTACCTCACCATTGTCGAGCCAAGCCTCGTACTTCCAATTTAGTCATTTTCAGTGTCACACCACGGTGTGTACACACTGAACTGAAGCCGCCTGCTCCTTTTGTCTTGGACACTCAGCATTAAACCAGTGATAATATGACTTTAGTCTTCCATGACCTAATTGTGGCAAATCCATCATGCGTTTTATCCTGTTTTCCACTTATCTTTGTATACTTAATTACTTTTTCCATTCCAAATTTGTTCTAAATCCTTGAATACTAATAAGACCAGAGTAAAATGTGTGAACAGATTTCATTCTCTTCTCCTTTTAAAATAAATGCAAGTATACTTCTTTTGATATATCGCTAGCACAAGTACTATGTTCAACTTGACAGATAACTGATCCTTTTTTTTCAACCCGGCTTGAGTGTTCTGCAGCAACTCTTTCAGACCTCTAAAACAGAGACGTTTTGCTCTGCTAATTTGACTGCATTAAACCTGGAAAAGCAGGCTCAAGACATTTATTCTGGTCATTTCTGTTCGGTAGTATCTTTTTCCCCTGTGTTCAAATCCTCATCTCTTACCTAAATTGGGTTACAGCCACTAATTTTGGAATCATTAGACATTTTTTCAACTATAGCCTGGTCCTCAAAGTATCATAGCCAAGTTCTCTTGTTTTAATTTCTCTTCATCTTAAATTTCTTCATGCTCTAGCTTTTGGCAACTCATGTGCTATCCATGCAGTTTCTGCTCTCTGATGATCAATCCCCTCCTTTGCTTCATTCCTTACAGGTTTTCCAGTAATTTGCAGTATCTTATTCTTGCAGCAAGGTCTGCAGCCCCCACTTGGCAAGCTCATCCTCCTCCTTAAACGCAGTTTCCAAGCAGCTGTTGTACCTTCCATTTAACACAGTCCAAACCCTTTTTTTTTTTTTTTAATTTAATAAACCTCTAACTCCTCCAGGTCTTCAGCCCTGTGGACTTCACAAACTAGTTCTCAGAACTTGCCCTGCTGAAGTAAGACTTCCTTGAAGTAAAACCACTTTGTAGCTGACACGTATTTACGCTTCAGTTTAAATTAACATTATGAAGTTGTGGCTAATCAACGTATGTTCTTAAGGCCTTGTGGAACGGAGCCATAATCTAGTAGTGGAAAGCAAGACCCAGTGTCAGCCACGGAGAGACCAGAGACATTCCTTACCCAGAGTTCAAAGATACGCCCTCAAGTTCTGGGCAGGCTGTAAACATGAGCCTGCGTTTACTCTGCATTCCACCACAATTAATGGCCAAAATCTACCTTATGGTATCTCGGTGTACCGATTTCCAACCTAACTACGTCCCTACCGGGAAACATACTTACAAAAGCACATTTGAAAAACATCTGCCTTTTATACACTAACATGGTATCTCAAGTGCACTCTGAGCAACCAGGACACGTTTGCAAGGCTGTGTTCTATAATTTGACTCAGTTTTGCCTCACTGGATCAGAGTTAGCCCACCAGAATTTGAAGCGTAACATGAACCTTTAATAGAAAGCCACCTCTCTTCCCCTGGAAGACTGCACCCACACTAAGTGCCTCCAGCAATAATCTGAGGATCTGATGTCTCCAGCACGCGCACCACAAGCCTACAAGGAGCAGGGAAGGAGGGTGCTGATGGCCAAGTGCTACAACAGCGGGACACGGAAAGAACTGCTCTAGCAAAACGATAGCAAACGATCTCCCTAGAACCTGGAAAACACTATTTCCCTCTTAACTTTGGTTTGCGATACAATTTTCTTCACGTGGATGCACTGGCACGAGGGCTGTCTAGGCCCTCTGTGCAACAGAGTGAACTCGGTGGCACAGGCTATCGGTTCCATCGAGGCAGTAAATCACGCTAACCACCACATTCCTGGTATACCTGCATCTACACTACGGCACACAGGCACCTGCCTGCTCCCTCCTGCTCACAGAGGCTGAAACCCACAGAGGGGAAGCTCAGTACCGCAGCACGAAATACCAAATGATGTGATACATTACTAAGCCCCATGAAACAGGGGGCCTGGCAGGGCACACAACTCTGTCAGTTCCCACAGTCCCGCATCATGGCAAGGGCTGGTCGCCGTCTCCAAAGGACTGCTGGAGGTCTCTGCACCCATCTCCCTTGGCCACTGCCACTACCAGGTACATCTCCCCAGGGAGCACATTTACACTGCCAGGCACCTCCTGCTCTCATGACCAGTCTCACTAGCTCGAGCCAAGCCCCTGCAGAAGTGGGTGTTCAGCTACCCCCTAAACCGAGGAGCATGGCACTGGACACTTCAAAAACCCAATTAATTGTGTTAGCCCTACATGAGAAAAATGACACGTTACCTTTTACTGCAGAAGTGTTTAAAAGTGTTTTATCTAGTTAATTCTAGGTCAGCTGAGCACACGTGTGATATGGATCACACTGACCCTGTTAGAGCTCTCAACATTTTTAGATAAGTAGGACACTTACCATCAGACAACAGCCGAGCTGTGCACCCCCTGTACACCACACACCGAGACCAACTAGCGGGCTTTACCAGCAGAACCAAGGACAAGTTGCTTTATAAAGCACAGCTCTTATGGCACATAAATACAAATGTAAAGTAAATTATAAATGCAAAGTCTGACCCAGTATCATATTAAATCAATATAGGCATTTTAAAGAAAAAGGAAGCTGAACTAAGTGGCCTTTGCAAAGCCACCCAACAAATCAGTGCCAGATTTACAGACAGAGCAAGTATTTACAGCTAAGTGATAAAAAGGCCAACATTAAAGATAAAAGGTGTCTTGCGGCTTACGAAACACAACAGCATTGTCATTTTAAGCACAAAGAAGATGCTTCATCCTTAAATATCTGAACACGGTAACAGCAGATTTTAAATAAAATCAAGGATCATTCTGCAAATGACTAAAATTCAAGTATAAAAAAAAGTTAATACTGTGATTCACTGGAGATGTTAGTTTGTCAGTGCCAGGTCTTTGGAAGTTTTAACCTTCTCCTCTGCCCTGTGAGCTGCCACACATACTGGGCCCTAGGATAGAAATAATTCCATTGCTTTCCCTTAATTTCAACATATGACTTGTCCGAATATAGAAAGGAGGAAAAAAAAAAAAATAGGCACGTAAATAAATTCCCTTTTGGACAAGCCTCCTCCCTTCTCCCAGCTAAAGTTTTCTTGAGGTCAGATTAGCACTCTGAGCTGCAAGCAGACGCCGGCAGGCCCCGTTTCAGGCGGTGCTGTGACAGATGCGGAGCAGACCCCGACCCAGGGGAGGCAGGCGGCCATGTGCTCAGCCCCGCATCCCCCCCGAAAGGGCATCCCGGGGAGGAAGTTCACACCTCGCACCGACCCGGGGGAAT
>NW_010245839.1:0-40456 GCF_000690775.1 Eurypyga helias
AAATATGATGGAGAGAGTTTTTGCATCTGCATTCACCAGTTCTTTCAGGAACCGCGGATGTATTCCATCAGGTCCCATGGACTTGTGCACCTTCAGGTTCCTCAGGCATTCTCGAACCTCATCCTTGCTGACCACGGGCAGCTCTCCCTTCTCCCAATCCCTGCCCTTGTCTTCTGTGACTTGATCATGACAAGTTGTTGTGACTCATGTGCAGGACTCAGCATTGGTCTTGTTGAACCTCATACTGTTGGTTTCAGTCCCTCAATCCAGCCTGTCTAGATCCATCTGAAAAGCCTTTCTACACTCAGGCAGATCAACATTCTCACTCAATTTGTGTCATCTGCAAACTTACGCAGGTTGCGTTTGATACTCTTTTCCATTGATGAAGACATTAAACAGAACTGGCCCCAGTACTGAGCCCTGGGGAACACCACTGGTGACTGGCTGCCGACTGGATTTAACTCCATTCACTACAACTATTTGGACCCGGCCATCTAGCCAGTTTTTCACCCAGTGAAGAATGCAACCATCTAAGCCATGAACAGCCAGTTTCTCCAGGAGAATGCTGTGGAAAACTGTGTCAAAGGATTTACTACAGTCTAGATAGACTACATCCACAGCCTTGCCCTCATCCACTAAGAGGCTCACCTTGTCATAGAACGAGATCAGGTTCGTCAAGCAGGACCTGCCTTTTATAAACCCATGATGACTGGTTGTGATATCCTGGTTTTACTGTATGTGCTGTTTGATGGTACAGAAGATGATTTGCTCCATAACCTTCCCTGGCACCGAGGTCAGACTGAGAGGCCTGCAGTTCTCTGGATCCTCCTTCTGCCCCTTCTTGTGGATGGCATCCCATTGGCTAACCTCCAGTCCATTAGTACCTCCCCAGTTACCCAGGTTTACTGATAAAAAATGGAAAGTGGCTTGGTGACCATTTCTCCCAGCACCCTCAGTACCATTGGGTAGATCCCATCTGACCCCATAGACTTGTGGGTGTCTAAGGGGTATTGTAGTTTGCTAACCATTTCCGCTTTGATTATCAGGCTTTCATTCTGCTCCCTGTCACTCTGTATCATCACAGTGGCCTGGGTACCCAGAGAACAACTGGCTCTCAGACTATTAAAGACTGAGGCAAAGAAAGCATTCTCCCTGCAAAACCTCACAACATCCTTGTAATCTTCCTGAATTGCCTGCCCCTTCTTCCAGAGCTTGTAAACCCTCCTTTTTTCTTGTGTTCCAGCCAAAACTCTCTGTTAAGCCAGGGTGGATTTCTTCCCTGTCAGCTTGTCTTCAGGCACATGGGGACAGCCTACTCGTGTGCCTTTAAGATTTCTTTCTAGAAAAATGTCCAACTGTCTTGGACTTCCTTGACCTTCAGGAATTATAGTTTGCTAACCGTTTCCGCTTTGATTATCAGGCTTTCATTCTGCTCCCTGTCACTCTGTATCATCACAGTGGCCTGGGTACCCAGAGAACAACTGGCTCTCAGACTATTAAAGACTGAGGCAAAGAAAGCATTCTCCCTGCAAAACCTCACAACATCCTTGTAATCTTCCTGAATTGCCTGCCCCTTCTTCCAGAGCTTGTAAACCCTCCTTTTTTCTTGTGTTCCAGCCAAAACTCTCTGTTAAGCCAGGGTGGATTTCTTCCCTGTCAGCTTGTCTTCAGGCACATGGGGACAGCCTACTCGTATGCCTTTAAGATTTCTTTCTAGAAAAATGTCCAACTGTCTTGGACTTCCTTGACCTTCAGGACTGCCTTCCAAGGGAGTCTGTCTACCAGCCTCCTAAACAGTCCAATGTCAGCCCTTGGAAATCCAAGGTCTGCTCACCCCATCTAACTTCTCTGAGAATGGAATACACTATCATTCTCTGATCACTATGACCAAAAGAGCCACCAGATATCACATCCTTCACCAGTGCTTTTCTGTTCACAAATATCATGCCCAGCAGGGTGACTTCTTTATTTGTCTGTGAGGTTAGGACACAAATTTTTAGATAGAATATCTCTACAGCAACAATAACTAGGGTCTCTCCTGAAAACTAAGTAATTAATGAGACATCTCAGGTATCTAGGCAATCCCCCAAACATCACAGGCAAGAGCTGGGTTTGCACAAGTACCTGTGAGAGAAACAGTAGAAAAGCAGAACAACAACAACAACCAGAGCCCAAGAAAACACACCAAAAAATCACTAGAACAAGACCTTAGAGCAAAATGCAAAGTTTCCTCATTGAAACTTCCCATTTCAGAAAAAAAAAAAAAACAAACTTGTACATTTTACTGTAAGTAAATAAGATTGCCTAAAATAATCCACTATCAATTTCTTCACCTAACTGAAACTATCAAGAAGTCCTGAACTTCAGTTAACCATCACAGGATCAAGTGGGCAGCTAAAGATCATTATTATTGCTGCTTGTACTACTGCTAATGTTGCCCAGTCATGATTCTGATTCATATGTTCTGTGAATCATAGACACACACTGTGAAAGAGGCAGTTTCTGTCCCCAAGACTTTAACATCTAAATTATCTCCAACCTACTGAGGGCTTACTGCTGAATGGGACTGTAGAAATATTTTCCAAACCTCATTTCCAATCTGTTTCCTTATCAACAATGATCCCAACAATCAATGTTTCCACACCAGCTGAGCCATTTACTACTAGGAGATGTTTTAACAACCTGATGGGCTTATTTCTTACTTACCTTCAGTGAGATTATAATCAGTTTCTGAAAGGAAGGATACATTTCATACACTACTTACCCAGGCTTACAGTCACACAAATTATTAAATTAAGGAAGAACAACACAGAGCTGCATTTTGGACAGTTTCTCTCATTCCTGTAGATAATGCTCAACACAAATACTTACAGTTAGCTTCCATTAGTTCTACCCTCAACCAATCTCTTGCCACTAGACAAAGCACATTTCTCCTAAAACACATCAGCAGTGACTACATCCTAGTACCAAATTAATCAGGATCTTCCTCACTCCACGGACTCACCTGAGAACTCCTCAGCTCCCCAAACCAGTACAGTGTCCTTTCTTCCACTGACTTGTTCATTCTACTCATTATAAATGGGCAATGGAATAACTAAAGAGACCCTAATTATTAGAGACCCTTTCTCTCCTCTCCAGGTATAAAAGTGCTGCCTGAAACATCCTTAACTTCTAATTCTGTGTCTGCAATACCATACAAATGACCACAGAGGAATAAAGGTAGTAACACCTCTTTCAGGAAGCATCAGATGGAGATGGACTTTTGGTAGCCAGGCAATAAAAATCCCTATTTGTTCCATATATGCTGGGTTTTTTCCAATCTCTGTGCTACAGACAAGGAGGAATACCTGATACTCAGTACTTGATCAACAATTTCAGCTGAAAAAAATCTAGCAGCCTACCATGATCCCTGTAACTCACTGTGTATCTTTCTGAAGTTTGGTTTAGACCAATATTTCCACATTATTTTTTATTAAAATATCCATTATGCCCCATTAAAAAATGTATTTTCACACCCATGTACACATTAGTTAAATACTTATCTGTAATTGAAATACAGTAAGAATCATTATGTCAGCAAATAGTCACTAAAACTCATATAAAAAAAAAAAAGAAAGAAAAAGAAAAAACAGTATAAAATAATGGAAATGAAAACCCAACGGGACAGCACAGTCTTAAGAAGCCATCTGTACATTGGCACCTTTTGTATATACAATTATGATATATCTCATCTGCTACAGAAGGGAAGTAAATATGATACAAAAACATTTTAATTAATATTACAACTACAGTCACACCAAGGATGAGCTCTAATTGAAGCTAGAGGGATACACTTTCTCTGAGTGACTTCTGTAAGTCATAAAAGAGAAAGTCATTCTAGAAACTGGCAAAAATAGAAACACACATAGTGTTGTTATTTTAAAACATCATAATTTAATACCATACTTAATATCCCTTAATACATCCACTAGACGTCGATAGACAAAGGTGACAAATAAAAATATTTAGTAAGATATTTATTGTCCCTGAGACCTATGCACTATGCACTGCTGCAGTCTCTACAGTGTTAATACTTGTTTCTTTGAAACGAGACAATTCCTGTCGGGGGGGGGGGGGGGGGAAACCAACCCAAACCCCACAACATTAAAAAAAAAAAAAAACACACACTACTTTTGATTAGAACAGTTTAATCCTAATCCCTTTTCTCTGATCTTGGCAGAGGATTTTTAGCAAGTAACTATATTTAAATAACTACCCAGAATTAATCCTTTTGGTTGCTCAAGGCATGAAGGGAAAGCAGTCAGAAACAAAGAATTCAGAAAAGAGTCTTGCAGCTGTTTCATAGAATTCAGTATTTATAATTGAAAAGATACTTTTTCTTTTCTTCTTTTCTTTGTGTGTGTGTGTGTGTGTGTGTGAGGGTAACCTTCAACTGCCTTGCTTTTCTTTTCTTTTTCACAATAGCAAATATCAACAGAGGGACAGAGTAGATATAAAATATTTTCAGTATGAAGTTAAGTTTTTCTGACAGTTTACAGTGTGCAGTATAATGTTGTATGTAGAAAGAAGATCTTCTTCTCTATATCTTGAGTTGATAAAATAAAACTGGCAAAATAAAACTTTCCAAGTTTTTGTCTCAGCAGTAATTAGTTGAAAGTGCCAAGATCATTCCTAGTTTGCAAAAACAGGAACCGCATGGGCTGAGAAGGAATTTTATGTGTAGCTGTAGGTCTTGAATTCTGCCTTTCTCTCATAACACTTGACGCTTTCCAGATTCAAAAACTACCATGACTAATTTAATCTCAAAAACCCTATCCAAGGTGTAAGTAAATCTTTTTTGTCCCATTTTAAAGAGTCAAAAATGAACCCCAAAAGTGCAGAATACACATAAGTATGTGTTACGATTAAATACTTTTATTAAGTAACTAATTCTTAATGCATGAATATCTATGCCTTGTTCAAAGTCTCGGTCCTTGTAGTAGGTTTTGAAAAGACAGAAAGCTAGGAAGCTACTCTCTGTTTTCAAGAACCCTGATTCCACAGGATACATTTCAAAACACACACAAATACAATTCAAAACATACAAAATAAAATTAAGATAGTTGGGGGGATTAAATATTTGGGTACTCCAGCTATACCATTGACTTCTGTGAATGGTAGTCCACATAAGGACTTGCAGGTAGAAGAGAGAATTTGGGGTTTTATTATAGGAAGTATTTTTCAAGTATGTAAAAATAGAGATCAAAGAGTGGGAAGAAAAGGAATACCACGTAAATTGACTTTCAAGTTTCATAAATATGTTAAAATTATTTATCCATCCACACAGTGATCTGTATTGTCACATGTATCTCATGATTATAGTATTTCAACAAATCGCCAACAATAATATCTTTATTGTATTACTGAGATAAAGATGTGCCTCTGTGCACATTAAGAATCAAAAGCTTAAATCAAGAGAAAAGCAAATTGTTCAAGGTCTAACAAGGAATTAGGGGTAAAGTTAGTCTTTTTTTCTGGCCTTAGATATATAAGCAAGTTCTTCTGTCTTAGTCATTCATCAGACTTCAATTATAGGCTTTCTTTTTCTACTCTGTTTTCTCAGTTTCCCTGAATGCTACACATCAGCCTCTTTTACTATAAGCTTATGGCCTAGTCTATACATAATTCCTTATTTTCCTATCCTTGCACACTTATGTAAATGTTTAGGAAGATGTCAATAACACAAACCTCTTTATAAAAGATTCCATTATAATTCTTTCATAAGAATATTTTCATAGTCCTTGGGCCATATTTCTTACATTTGAATTGTAAATTCATATCTCTCTAAATGACAGGTTTTCCATTTGCACAGTTTCATATCCTTTGTCCTGATTATATGAGCAAAACTCACGATCTTATTATAAAGCATTTCTTTAATCAGAGATAGGTAGTGTTCTCAGATTTCCAAAGCAGTCTCTACAGAATCTTGGACAGAGATGTGTATTGAATTTTTTAATTCTCTGTTTTGGAGCAGGATCTACAGCACACATAAGAGTAGGGTAATACCAGCTGTAAAAGAGTTCTAATTTTACCCTGTGGGATAACAGATTAAATGGCGCAGACCGTTAAAAGTAATAACAAAGTTGTTCAGAAAGAAAAGTTGTGTGATATGCACAAAATGGAAGGCTTTCAAACATTTTCAGTTTTATTGTCATTTCTCAGTTCTTCTGCTTACAATTTACATGCAGAAGGTGGAACTTCTTCCATCCCTGGTACTCAGCATTATTAATATGTTTTTTATATCATCAGTAAGTGTTCCAATAGGAGGCTAAAAGAAGCCAAAGAAGCATGGTTGGCAAGTGCATGAAAAGGATACACCAATCCAGGCAAAAATCATGCTCTTTCTGAGCCAAGCAATTACCAAGATCTTGCACTGTTAAATGTAAACATTCTGCTTGATCATTGTCACTGCCGGCTAATTATGTATTTTGTTTCACACACGATATAACCTGTGGGTACCACAAACACAGCAGAGTGGGACCAATGTTACTGGTAACAGGCAAGTAAACTGATACCTTAGGAAAGGGCTATGAAATATTTTTTTTAAAAAAAAAAATTATGAATACAAAGCTCCTATCTGCTTTGCCTGCCTCTATTATTTAAGAACATACCATGAGTTTCAATCCATTAGAGTTATAATAAAACGTTGTCTCTCTACAGTTAAAAATGACACTCAGAAATATTTCTCCTCTTATTTCACCTTCTTCAACCATGTGACATTGTTAATGCAGGAGAAAAATAAATTCCAGAAACCAAAGTCATGCTTCGTAGTCTATTAAAGCCCAGCTGTCTGACAGAGTTAAGGAAATGATTGTGCTGTTTGCACCATTTCTAATTAATACTAAATAAGGATTAATAAAGCAATTTTGAAAAAGAATGTACCAGGTAAGGATTTATAGGCAGATGAAAGTCATTTTATTGTAAATAATCATGGATAAAATTAAATGGGAGCTAAGACATTTTATGGTGCAGCACAAAATGTTTAACATATTTTTCAAGCTCTGATTCTCTTGGAAGCATGTTAATGGAGGTGGTGGTACTGGAAAGTCACAGTTTCATCCCTGACAAATATATAGTTAGCTCAGAGACATCTGCAATGTTTAGCAGTTCTCTGTATTATTGCAAAAAGCATGAAAACTGCTCTTATAGCAGGACTTTTCTCCATCTATTGTGTATTAAGCCCCTTAGAGGTTTCAAAGCATGATGAATGACTTCTAACCACGCTTGTGAGAGAGAAATGGTTTAGGTTTTTCAGGAACCACCCTCAAGAGCTGCCCTCAGGAACTCCTCCTGGCCTACTGCAGCAGGTTTATTAGGTCTTCTAGTAAAAGTACAGTTACACTGGTCATGAACTCTTCTGTCCATAAATAAAGGAAAGAACGATTACATATTTACATCCTAAAGCAGCTCAACATGCGTATAAGGAGTAAAATGTTCAGGTCAGGGCAGTGTACCACAGTCACCCTGACCAGAGCACATCTTACTTCTACACGCTGCTGATTTTCACATTCATACTCTTAACATGGGTCCAAATTCACTGTTTAGTCCTGACCTGCTTGTCTTTATGGCTTGTGTACATCACCAGCGCATCTTGGGTGCCTAAATTAGACCTCACACACATCATGGGGGGAGACCCAGCAGCTGCTCTCTAGGACATGTCACAGCTGGGCCTTCATGAGCTGCTTCTGAACCACTATAAAAAAAATAATTAAAAAAATTTAAAAAGCACAAAGATTCTGGTCTACTGACAGCCAAAGAGTTTGGGAACATTTAGTCATCAGAACAGTTAGTCCTAGTTTCTTACATGGTTTACTTATATATTATATACATATGCAAACACACACATAGGCACAGAATAACAGAGCCTTATAACTATGAGACTGCACAGTTCCAGTGTGAATAGAGCATAATGCCTCGGGGAGGATTAGCAGAATAGTTCAGATTGGCTTTATCAGTATACATTCAGGTGCCGACTGTTTAGAAGCAGGACACAGGTATTCATTGCTACTAGCGTCAGGTTACTGGAACTACTTCCACCAGGAAGAGAAGCTTTGTATAATTTAAAGGTAAATTTTTACAAATGTGAGAGATCTTGACCATGCACTGATATCAAAAAACACTGATAAATCTACCCAGTTTTAAATCTTCTTTTTTTAAACCTTGAAACCCATATTGAGGAAAAAAATTTTTATTTATGTTACTCCATTTTTCAGGGGCAGTTGTAATTGTGCCATTGTGATTTTTGAATTTTTCTTTTTCCTTGATTTCTGTATTCACAAGGTAAATGATTAGACTCTCAGCTGCTCGGGTTAATTCTTTACAGGACAATAGGATGAGAATCAAAGCAAACAATTTCTTTCTTTGTTTAGCCATATCCCAAACACAGCTGTATTTCTACATCCTGGTTATCTCCCTGCTTCAATTTCATTTGGAGGATAACTTATGTTAGTAACAGAATAGATCACTTTCTCTAGATGCTACACATTATGGATACATTTTTGTCTTTAGAAATGTCTGCTAATTCACAGTATAAAACTACCCAAATATCAAACAGGATTATAGGGTAGGTTGGAAGGGAATAGTGTGGTCAGTTTAAATAAGACTAGTATTTGACTCAGAAAATTTATTATCCTGTACATTATTTTATGTGGTTTTTAAAATATAAGTCAAGTAAACTGTTTCTTAATCTTTATGTATCAATTCACAGAATCTCAGAATTATAGAATGATTAAAGTTGGAAGAGACCTTAGCAGTAATCTTATCTAACTCCACTGTTTAACCAGTGGCACCTAGACCATGTGCAGTCTCTGAGAGAAACCTGTTCCAGTTCTCAGTCACAATGGCAGTACTTGGAGGATGTTAGTTTTGAATATTAACCAACTTTCTTGGGCCCTTCTTCTGTCCAGGGTTTTATCCCATGGGACTTTTCCAAGCAGAGCCTTAAAGAGGCCAAAATCTACTCTCTGAGGTCTAGGGTTGTGATCTTGTTTTTATTTTTTTATCCTGCTCCCTTCTCTCAGAATCCTGAACTTCAACATCTCATGGTCACTACAACCAAGACTGCCTTCAAACTCTCCAACAAGACCAGGCAGAGCTCCATGAATTCCAGCTGTTCTCTCACATAAAGGCCAGCTTCCTCTCATCTTCCTGGCCTGTCTCTCCTACAGAGCCTGTATCCCTCCATTGCAAAACTCCAGTCATAGGAACCATTCCAGTAAGCCTCTGTGATCTCAACAGGATTGTAGCCCTACCACTTCACACAGATCTTCAATGCCTCATGTTTATTTCCCATGCTGTGTGCATAAGTGTAAAGGCACTTCAGAGAGGCACCCCAGCATGGTGACTTCCCAGAAGGGATCTGGTGGGATGAGGTTTCCTACAAAAAAAAGCACTTCCTTGCTTACATGGAAATGCTAGAGGTGGCCCCAGTTAAGCTCCATCTTGATGATTTTGTGTTCACCTCACTCCAGCTCCTTTGCGTGTTGGCCCAGTCCCTAACCCCCTCACAGGGCTGCTGTTAAGTCACTTTTGGTTATCCCACTTTGTGTAGAGTCATTTGTAAAGTTGCATACACAGAGACATATGTGGAACATTTGGTTGTTTGCTCATTTTGTTGTTTGTAATTTAACTAATTCTAATGCAAAGTATACTTGTCTATATCGAGTAACTTTTAAAAGCAGTTACTACCATTATTTCAGCCTGTGATGGGTTTCTGTGGTGGGGGGTTTTGGTAGCGAGGGAAGGATGTTGTGAGGTTTTGCAGGGAGACATTTAGGAGGGCCAAAACCCAACTAGAATTTGATCTAGTCTCTGCTATAAAAGGCAATAAATGTTTCTATAAATAAGTTCTTAGCAAAAGGAGGGCTAAGGCAAACTTTCATACTTTGCTGGATAGAGAGGAAAACATAGTCATGAAGGACAAGGAAAAGGTTGAGGTACTTAATGCCTTCTCTGCCTCAGGCATTAATAGTAAGACCAATTGTTCTCCAGGTACCCATCCTTCTGTGATGGTAAACAATCCCCCCTCCTGAGGAGGAAGGAGCTGCAGAGAGCAGTGTGGTGTACTGACTGGGAAACCCCCATCCCCTGCCCCACTGTGCGGTTCAGGGGAAGGAGGTAACCCTGGGAAGAAGGGAGGGTTGGGGGAAGGATTTTTTAAGATCTGTTTTGTCTTGTCTCTCATTGTCCTACTTTGATTTGTTTGGTAACTGATTAAATTGATTTTTCTTCCCCAAGTGGAGTCTGTTTTGCCCATGACCATAGCTGGTGAGTGATCTCTCTCTGTCTTTGCCTAAACCCAGGAGCCTTTCATTATATTTTCTCCTCCACATTCCACCAGGAGGGGGAGAGATTGAAGGGCCTTCTGTTCTTTTGTTGCCAAATGGGCCTAAACCATGAGATAGCCTAAACTTCTTTTAAAAATCACTAAGAAAACACAAATGGTACTAAATGAGACATTATTAGCCAGTCACTTCTCTTCCAAAATAAAATTGTGGACCAGATGTTCATCTGGGCAAAGCAGAGGAACTTTTACATTAATTCTATCTGGATAAATGTGCATGGGCAGCAGTAGAGCTCCATGAATTTACACCAGCCAAATCTTGGTCTGTTTTGCCTACCTCTTTCAACCTAAGATTCTCCTTATTTTCCTCTCAGGATGTAGACTATTCAGGCAAATTTTGTCCAGCCCAAACTGTGAGTAAAGTCAGTTGTTGACAGAATAATGACTGGTGCAGGAAAATGGAGAGGGACGTACACAGTTTAGTCAATTAGGAAAACTTGCAGGCCAAATTTCAGTTTTGGAGTGATTTGCCAAGCAGCAGCAACAGGTAAAGTAGTAAGGGTCTTCTATTCAGTAGGAGTTAAGAGTCACTTCAGCTCAGGACACAGGTTAACAAAATTAATAATTTAAAATTAAAAATATATAGAGGAGTTATAATTTTGCCATTCCTCTGTTGCTGTGAGTGTGAATACATTTGCTATTACTGGTAGAATAATTAATTCCACATGCATCTATTACTGAGCCTTGTAATGAGGAGCCATTACACCTGGAGTAAGAAAGCAAACTGAGAATATTATAAAACCCAGATATTAATTTTTCATACTTATTTCAATCTTAATTTGTCAGAACTTCACTATCTGTTCAATAGAGATACCAGGCACTCTAGAAATGCAGCATTTCTGCAAGAATTTAATTACAAATTCTACCACAAGCAACTCATTGTTTTAGCAGTAGAGAAAACTTTTTGACAATGAGTAAAGGAAGAAGACAAATACGAAACACATTTTTCTGTAAGGTAGCTGGTTCATACTTATAAATAGGTAAATAAGGAGGACATCATAAACTTTACCTTCATGTGGGATTTCTAATATGTCACTACAGTTAATCGCTATGAACATGCATTTCATTGTGCATAAAGTAGTGTTTGCTGCAATACACAGGGGAACAGGGAACAGAAATTCAGAATTTGAACCTTAACCGTGTGTGCTTGAAGAAAAATACAAAATTAGGTCTTTATGATCTTTCCTACTCCTGTCTTCTCTGCATTCAAAGTATTTGACTCATCTGAGTAACAAGTCTGGGTTTCAATGAAATGTTTACTTGTATATGACCTACCACACATGACCAAAGGAAGCAAAATCATCTGCATAATTTGCCAAGTACATGAGACCCTGGATAATTTTCCTTATGACTAAATATAACAGAACTCCATAAAGAGTATCATTTACGGTATTAAACATTAATTCTTTTAAAATGTAAAAAATTCATCCAGAGTATCCTTTCACATCATGATGCTATACTGGAAGTGGGATACCAAAGAATTAATCCTTCCAGGTGTTACATGGCTTGTCTGTGGCATACAGTATGCTTTCAAGATAAGCATTTTTCAGATATAGAATTAGCAGTAAGGTCTGTGCTAAATTTATGCTGTTGGCTCAATTTTGACAAAGGTTTATTTTACAAAAACTAGAACTCAGGTGCTGCTGTTCTACAACACTTTTATAACATTACTGTGGGTCACTGACATGATGGCAGAAAACTATGATTTCATGTCAGCAGGGTTAAACTTTCAGGTTTGAATAAAATGTTTCATTGAGAAGGGACAATATCATAAATGAACAAAAAGACATTTCCATTTATCTTAACTGATGGTAGGAAATATACAGTATAAGGAAATACTACAGGAGCTTTTGTTAGCAACATTACAACTGACGAAAACACTCACACTAGGGGATGTTTAAGTATTTTACTTCTAACATGGATTCATTTCCCTTGCAAATACTTTAAGGTGTTCTATCATTCTGGCTGCTTCTTAAAGCTACCTTTACAAATATATGCCCTCTGTTTCTCTTAGTCTACGTTGCAATTACAATACAACACATGTTTTAGTGTCATCCGAGACATCACTTGATGTACTCTGATGTCAGAATTCTTTGTTCTATAAAAAAGGATCATATAAATAAAAAGTACTTGAACATGTTTTCCATTCTGAAATATTACAACAAAAAGTTAATAACATAACATATCTTTGCTGAAGATCCAAAACAGAAACAAATGAGATCTATAGTTATGAGAACTATACCTGGTAAGCTGTACAGAATCTTTAAACATCTCTCAGTAAAGTTATTCCCAAGTAAATATTCATATATTCACCCTTAGTACCAAAATTGACAATATTTTTTTTAATGTATTCTGTGTTGCAGCCTCTTAGAGATTTTTGCAGATGACAACACTGCTTCCACTTAAGAGTTGATATAAAGCTCAACTTTCTACTTTTTTTGTCCTTATTTACACTCACAGATTCGTACCCACATAATAAAAAATACAACACCGCAGTGGAGAATGAGGAAAACAATTGCTGGAAAAAAATTAGAAACACAAACTTTTAACTGTGTTTAGGTTTTCCAATTAAAATATGGACAGAAGAATTTCCTGGAGTCCATGTTTAGCAGCCATATTTTTGTCTCCCCTTACATATGTATTGTAAACTAAAACAATTCAACTAAAACAATTTACTTAGACACATTTCTACCCATAACTGGAAAGTTAGCATGGACTGCTGAAAATACTAATAGCATTGGTAACTCAAACCTTCACAAATCATATAAGAGTTGGCTTAAAAAATGTTAGGTTTAAAAAGTATAATGCATTAACTGATTTTTTTTATTCGTGATTGTGCACTGAGAATTAGTACAACTTTCCTTACATTATTTATACGTTGTCAGTTTGTCTTTGCTGTGCTTACCATGCCCTCTCCCACCAGAGAAAGTGTTCTTGGCTTATATACAGACTCTGAATTCACAGAAGGAAGGCATGTCCTGCTAAGGCTAGATATTCCACATTCCCAGATTTTGCATGAGAGCTTGGTCCAATTTGCATTACTACATTAGGAAAGAACTTAGATTTGTATGGGACCTTGCTAAAAGCTACAGTGATGATAATGGTAATACCAAGACTAGTGATGTTGGTGCTGATGGAAGGCAGAAGTTACTCTTCTCCTTTTTGCAGAGAGATGATAGTGGCCAGCATGTGAGTTATCTTGTCCAAATTTAAATCTGACATATGCAGCCTTTCTGTGGCATTCATTACTGGTAGTAATCCACCACCCAGGAGAACAAAGGTTCTCACAGAAGGGAAAAGAAAAGCTAACAAAATATGCAAAAGAAGTTTTGAGCAAGACAGAGTTTCTGCTGGTAAATTCTTGATTCTGCCTTTACCTAGACTCAGAGGCATTTCTGTGGAGCTATCAGAGTATGACTGACAGACATTCACAGTTCAGTACAAGTTCATTTTTAAAACGTATAGTAGGTTACAGAAATGCTAGGAAGGTCTTATTTTAACAGATCTATTTGATAGTTGCCAGTGACACTCTAAAATCTCTTGTACAAATGAAAAAGTGTGGACTTAATTGTAGCAAGCTCAGGTATGAATGGCAGTGAAACCATTCAAGCTTGGATTTAAGCCATGGCAATTTAGGATTCAGCTGCTGGGTAAGTACAAGCAGCCTCGTATCAATTCTGTTGAAATTTCACTGGTGAATGGAATAATACTGTCAAACAATGTCAAAACAACTCATGAAAGATGAGAACATTTCTTTGTGAAATGTTCTCATTTCAGCTGTTCTTAACTTTGTATGAAATAAAATGTTATAAAATTGAAAAGAATTCAGTTCGAGACAAATTTATGGTTGAGTTCAGATGACCAGGTTTTTTCCAAAGTCTTCCAAAACAAAATATAGCATAAATCACTTATCAAATTATAAAAAAATACCACTTCCAAGGTCAGTTCTCTATGGTGATTTTTACTCTGTGGGGTCACACTTTAACAAATTCTCATTTTACGAAAGAAGTCTTTAGCACATCCCACAGAACAGGTAAGAGACATGCTCCAGCTGTTCTGACAAGGTTATGTATTCATGAATTGCTGAGTGACATTCAGAGATAAACCCCAATTCCTTGAAATATGTAATTGAAGAGCTAACATGAGATCCATAACAAGAGAGAAAAGTCCAGGCTGAACAACAAAGAGATAGACTGTAAACCTAATGCCTTTATATGCAGCATAAATACTCAGATGTTTTAAGTTAGGTAAACCATCTTTTGTATATATTATACAGTGTATACCTGGATAAGCTGAAGAGAAATGGTGTAGCTATCAGTGTTAATTAACATTAAAAATTCTGGAAAGGTTGCACCAGTTAAACCATGGACAGCGTATCTGTAGCATCTCTATTTTCATTACCCACTTCACATATCATCACATTTTAGATTAACTTCATATGACATTCTAGTAACCATTTATATGACTTACCATGTTTAAGAGGGTGTCAAGTCCTGTGCTCCACAACAGAAGGAAATAATTTCTATATTTGCAACTGTAGATTTTTCAGCAAAAACACGATGCAGATTGCAAACTTTCAACAATTTCTATTACCTAAAAAAATCAAGATTTTGGAAAAAGCATATTTTTTAATCACTTTTATTCTCAGCATGTAGATGTCCTATGCCTTGGATCATCAGTGACAGTTATAAGGTCTTGGGACCTTGGCCACAGAATGTACTTTCCAATTAATTCAAACACAATCTGCATAGCATCACAGCCTCTGTCACCCTATAACTGCTTGTGTCAGACTCAGCTGTTCTGGTAGCATTTAGCAGATGGAGGAAGATGGAAGCTATGAGTGTGCATAGCAAGGTAGGTGTCTTGTCTAACTACTCTCCCTGTGTAATACTTCTACACTGCTTGGGCAAGACTGATTTTCTCACACAAAACCTGCCTTCAGATGGGGCCAATGACCATTGATGATGCAACAGTAATCTTAATAAGTCTCAAGAATCTAAACAATTAAAGAATTGGTTAATTAGAGACTACTCATTTGTGACATGACCATTAAGTGGTTCAAACCTGGCTGGTAGCAATAAATGGATTTTTGAAGGGCTAATATTTTGTTTTGCAGAAGAGAAAACAAGCAGAGAAAGAACGCACGAGCACATAATTACAAGTGTCATAAAGACAAAATACAAGAGTAAACAAAAATTGATATCAGATGGGTTTGCAATGTGTTGAACTAATCATGGCACAAAATAGGTACAAGAGGTTCAGACTTGTTTATTCAGTAAAATTTCTTTTGATGTACTCAGAAGCACAAACACATAGATTAATTGAAATGTACTCCAGTGTACATGTGGAGAACCACGTTCACTTTGTGATGGCCGCAGTACACATCACTAAACCTCATTGAACCCCAAAATCCTAATGTGTTGGCAAGTCTGCAGAGTGACTCACCAGCACTTTTTTAATCTTTCTTTTCCCATAATCATGCAAATTTTCACTGTTTAAGTCCTTCACTCATATTTCTTACTTACGTCTTTCTCCTCAGAACTATATTCCTATGTGGTTTTTTAATTCATTCTTGCACATTTATTCTGCTCCACTTTATTTTCTTCCAGCATGCTCTGCTACTGTAGTCACTTATTTTAAATAACCAGACTTCCTCTCTTACCTTGTCCCTTAAAGCTCCCAGATGATACCGGTAAAGGTGGTTTCCCTAAAGGCTGTGTCTAATAGCTAACAATCTAATTAGTCCAACAGAAACCTTGTCTTTGGGATATTGAGTGGCATGTTCTTTCAGATGTTAAAATTTTCCTCAGCAATAGTCTTGTGTCAATCTTAGCATTAGTTTTATGGGTAATAATTTCATATGGAAAATCATTGAGTGCCTTCTCATGGCTGCAACAGAGAATAGGCCAGATCTCAGTTTGACAGAATGCCATAAGTGGTTTTTTCCAGCTCTTCAATTCAATATGTAAGGGTCAGTTATCTTGAGATTGGAAGGAGCACAGCATATTTATTCCATTTACTGCTGCATACAAAGGAACAGAATTTGTATGCTTAATCCTCCAGCCTTCTAAAAATACTTTCATTCCTTCTTTAACTCTCAAGTGTTTCCATATTTCTACTTACTCTCATTTTGATATGACAATGAAAGAAAATATATTTTAATTTCAGTCTTTCACTTTTTTCAGCAGTGTTAACCTTATATGTAGCTTAGTGACTAAATCCTGCCTTTTGAGAAAGCAGAAGTATAAAAACTAATAGCATATAGAAGATGTTGCTTCTCTTTATATGGGCACAACTCAATTTCTTCTGCCAAGTGAAGGAAAAACTCTTGTCTGTTTGCTGATTGAATTCAATTGTTCAGCCTACATATGGTCGCAGATTTTCCGTTTTCAGGACATGTACATACAGTACATGTGCTCTTCATTTAGTAAAATAGATCATTAACAGTTGATGTAAAGTGGCGTAATAGATATTATTGTTGTTCCTTTGTATCTAGTGCTGGGTTCAACTGAGGATTAAATTGCCTCATGTCTCACACATTAATAATTGCTAAGGCTGACATTTATGAGTGTAGCATGAAGAATATTTCATGCTTCCAGATGAATGTCATTTCAGAGACAGTGGATTAGATGTTTACATGCTCATATGGCTGCTAATAATTAAAATGAACTTCAATTATTTGATGTACAGATATCAAACTTTTCTTGGCAAATATTAATGAGGTATATATGATGCATATGTAGTATATATAAGATATATAATAACAGTTAAGGTAGGTTTTCAACAATAAACAAGATATTTCTATACTCTCAAGTGGAAATCCACATTAAAGCAAAAACATTATCTGTTAGTTAGTTAAATATTTTCAGAAAACACAATCAATCCCAGTTTCTTCATGCAGAGGAGATAGAGTTTTTCTGGTTTCATAATGGAATGGAAAGTAATGATGCATTCCAACAAAGGCATAATTCTTTCTTTTGGTGTTTATGATCTACTTCCATAAATAAAGCACTAAGCTCAGAGTACAGTACATGAATCCTATAGTAGCAGAGATGGAAGTGATTATGCCTAAAGAGATATTAGCAAGTAAAAATGAATTGCCTGTAAAACTATTTCTTCAGGCTGTAAGGCTGTCTGTTGCAACAATCAATCTGTGCAAAGTTTCCAGTGACATCCATAATGCGATGTACCTACCTACACTGCAGACTTTGGGGTGAAGTATTGCCCTTTCTACCACTAAATTGGTGGACCAGAGTTTAAAATTCTGTTTGTCCTAGTTCTATTTTCCACTTTCTCTGCCCATCTAGGATTGGCCTACTCCTTGTATTAATCAAGCAACACCATTGCCTGGTGCATTTACTTTTCCTTCCAGCATTTCTGGTTTAGATACTCAGCAAATGTTTTTATTCCAGAACAGATCAGTGTAAGTAAGCTCTAGCTGTAATCATTCCTATGGATATGGTAGGATTGAGACTGGACCTCTTGAGTACTCAGAGTCCCTGTTCTGCATTGCAAAACTTGCAGTGAAACTGAGCTGACATGGATTCATTTTCAGTGCTTAAATAAGCTAGATTAGAGCAGCCTCTGGTGTAACCCTTCTGCTGATATTTTGGTATTTGGGTAGCTGGAGTTAAACCATGACATTCTTACCTACTTACTATGACATTCTTACCTACTACTATGTGCACCTACTTGATGACAGCTAGGCAAAAGTCTGCCCTCATTAAATAGTAATTTTTTAGCTCATTGTAAATTATATACTTTTTTTTTCATCACTATTTGTTCTCTTTTTCCTTCTGAGACTGTTTAATTCTGGAATTACAGCATTAAAACTGTCTGAGTGTCCCCCCATATGAAGAGGTGCACTGCATTACTCCAGTCATTTGATCTTTAAACAAACATTGCCGTTTCAATATATTCATGTAAAGGAAAACCCTGGGGGGCGGGGGGTGGGAGGGGAGAATGTGATAAGTAATTTTTATGCATATACTGAGAATATCAATCCTGTCTGATGAAAGAAAGGAGGAGACATGAGATTTTAAGAGTGTTTATAAAAGAAAAATAAAATAAAAACCCCCCACATGTAAAACAGTATTTTCTTAACTACAAATTGACCAGATGTTGTTTAAAAAGGGCAAGCATGCCTGAGACAAATACATTTTCAATTCCATGCTTCCTATACCTAAAGTATACTCTTATTGCTCTAACTTAAGAGGTAGCACCAAATTCCTAAGATGAGGCTACAGAAGGAAACTTCAAATGGACCTACCTTAGAACAATTTTTTAAGCCGTTAAAAAGTAAGAGTGCTATCTTGAAATTATTCTATTGTTATGGGCAGACAACACAGAGAATGCTGGCAGGGGGTCATGGTATCAGAGTTGCTCAGACAAATAAGCAAACATATTTCTGCATTCCAAGAAGCTGCAGGGAACAGAAAAGCCTGCATAAGCTATTAGAGAATTACAGTAAACATGCCCTTTGATCACAAGGGCACATATTGCTGTTGTGAGGTTAAGCACAACAAAAATAAAGTCAAGGTAGGTTTTTAAAACTAGCCAGTTGGGGAAAACAATATTGCTTCTACCAGAATAGATACACTGTTTGTTGCCAAACAATGCTGAGTTTTGGGGTGTTTTGAGAGTGTTCCCCACCCCACCCAAAAAAAAAAAAAGAAAATAAATTCTGTTCTTTCTAACTAAGCCAAAAGGAACTCTGTAACCAAAATGTACTCAGGCCTTGCTCAGTCACTCAAAGACTAAACTCAGTGGCTCTATGGACTCACCAATTTTGGAGCAGCGTACTTTCACTACCACATTTTCCCTCTGGTAGTTGGTCTCGCAGGTTTCAAATATGATATGGGCCAGAATACATGTGACACATTATGAACAGGTAACACTGTCATCAACTCAAAAGATTTCATTATAAGTGTAGTCACAGGTGATGGCTTTTAAAGCCCTATTGTCTGAAGTTGTATGAAGGGTCTAGATTTTATTTTCATTGAGAAACAAATAATGTAAAATTACTGTTTCACTCCTTGTGTCTACAGGGAGAAACTTCCCAATCTAAAGACTCAAAAAACTGACCACAAGTATTAAATGTGGATTTTTCTCATGTTTTTTTACTCATTCCTGTGATTTTTTAAAATTTTGACATTTGGCTATGTTGTTAATGTCTCAACACAGAAAATTCTGAAATTATTATCCAAAAGGTAAAAAACCTTAGGAAACAAAAGTCCAAGCAGTTAAATTGATGTTCAGGTTTTCACAGAAAGCCGTAGTGTGACATTAAATCTGGTTCCTCCTAAACCACAAACCAATCACTTATTCATGAGTCTATCTTAACAATTGGGTAATGTTTACTTAAAAGTAAAACTAATAAGAATAACTAACTTTTGAAGCTAAACATTCTGGGGATAAGTATTTTGCATAAAAAATACTTACAGATACCTATGAAGCGAAAGAAATAGCCAAAAATATCCTGTTGATCACCAAGCTTAACAAGAGAAATTTGGAAAGGCTTGTAGATGAAATCATAGTAATATTTCCCAAGATTTTATTTCACTTTAAAATCTGAATAATTTGTCATCATTCACTGCAAAACTACAACAAAGTTCATTCAATTTTTTGAAGTTTCTCTATTAGAGAAGGCAGACAAGAAAGAGGTCATGTTAACAAAGAGCTTGACTTTTGCTGAGATTAAAAATTTCAGTGAACTTTGCTCTGCTAACATGTATGGTTGTAACATGTGAGGGCACTTCAGGGAAGATCAGTGTACAGACCATAGCACGCTGATTTATTTTATAACACTACTTGTGGAAAACAAAATGAAGTGTAGTAGAATGTGGCCAGTCTTGCAGAGATTATAGCAAGTCCCTGTGCTAATGAATGTTTGCTAAACCCTCTTTTATTAACTTCTATCTAAATATCTTCACAAGGAATTGTCTGTACAGATTGCTACTACCACTACTACTGTGGGTAAATTAACAAAAGGTGTATTACAGCAAGTATTGAAAGGGTGAATTCAGGAATAAAAGTAGGTTTATATGGCATGTACTTCAGGATTTATAGCACAATTGTCTTTTCAAGAAAGGGTCACTTTGCAATACAATAGTTGTTTCATTTATCTTGTGCTTAGTTACAATAAAGAGTGAACTCAAAGTTGATTAAAAATTAAACTGCACTTTATTCAACATAATTGTAAAGTGATGCTGCATAAATTGAACTGTCTTTTCCATTTCTTTCATCACAGTCTGCTTTCTGGCTTCTTTCCACATGCTGATATTCTTAAACACCAGACATTTTACGAGAATTTAAATGTTACGGATTATAAGACCTAATTGCTCCCAGGGCTAAGGGCCACTATTACATGGAGCATGACTGAAACATTCTTCTGCTTCATTTGGTTCTCTGATATTCCCTTCCTGTACAGTCAGGAGGTCACCTCCTATACTTCTATGGTACAGTAATACACTGGAAGTATATCTTACTCCATATACTTCCTAGAAACATATGATAGAAATATAGTTGTGTTGCATAGAAATGCTTGGAGTCTCAGCACATGAAAATTTCTGGAGTTGAACTCCACATGAATTCATCCCTAATGCTAGCAATAATTTTATTTGCCACTACAGAAGACCTCAATTTTTTTGTCCTCTGATTAACATTAACCCTTAACATTTTGGGGTGTATTCACAGTTGCATAAAGTAAAGCAAGACATAGATAAGAATAACAATTAAGACCACTTTCTCACAGGCTGAGGTAACTAGTGTAATTACTCAGATTTAAATTTCTCAGAAGTCCAGCTGATTTTTTCAGGTCTACCCTTTCATGCAAGTTCTTTGACAGTCCTATTCATTCGAGCTAAGTAAAGTACTAAGCTAGCATTTTCACCTTGACATATATAAAGTTCTAATGCCACAGGAATCTTGTTCTACTATATCCTTCTCTTCTGGAAATGTGATTGCATTATCTTGAACATGACTTCTGTTTTTTTCCTTGTCCACATGTTCCCTAAACTATATCTATTGCCTGTATCACCTTGTTCCCTAAAGCAGCTTCCTGCTAGTAAAAAATTTCTTGTGCCTTTGTTTTTAAATCATTACTTTTTTTCATAGTGCAGTATCTGCTACCTACCTTCAGATTTCTCTCACTAAACATAATTAACATTTCACCATTTTGAGTTTTCTGCTTCACATCATTACTAGTTTTTTGTGTATTCTATGGCAAATGAAGCTGTTAATTGATATTGATGTGTTGTTAATATTTATTTCTATATTAAAAAAAAAAAAGATACGTTCTTCTTTTGCTTTCCTGTGAGGCTCTTTATCACCAGAAATCTTGTCATGAAACACAGCAATTTCCAGATAGTGAAGGAATTACTCAAAATAGATTACATTAAAATACCCTAATGTCCTACAATATTCATGGTTAGCCCTCTTTCTACTTCCCCTTTCCCAAGGCCTCCAATTTCAGGTCAGCAGTTAGCAGTGCAACAGGTTTTAAAGTCAAAAAACTTGGTTCGCTTATTACATGGAACCAATTTCAAAGTGGGAAGTCCTGAAAATCACCCTTCTTCAGCATGGACTCTGTTAAAAAATCTCTTATAAGATCAGTGCTTCATAACAGAGACGAGGAGAAGAAAGGAAGAACTACATGTGACAGATCCCAGTATCCTCACTTAATGCACATGGTAACACAGTTCTGAAAAACATCAGCAATCATACGTATAGGTAAGACTAGGTATCAGAAAATAATAAATTTTGGCTTGAGTCTAATTAAAGTCAGTGGGAAAAGGCAGATGACAAAACAATAAGCAAAAACAAAACCCCAAACCCAGCAATGTGGCTCCTTACACATACTGGTATCTCCCACATCCACATTATTTTGTGTGTTTCTCTTTCATACATTATGCAGCTGCACATTCAGTTTTGAAATCTCTGCTTCTCACACTCTTTGTGCTGAAGCTCATTTTCCATACAATTTTCTTATTTCCCAGTCCAGCTTCTCATTGTATGTACAATGAATTATGTTTTGGATCGACCTACTGTTGTCTTGCTTCTGGGATTCTCTTGGATGGGCCTATTCTGCACTCTGCTTAGGTTTCTCAGTTGCTTTTATGTGTTCCTTTTAGACCTTGGCAGCCTGTGTCATTTGGAAGGATTTCTCGGGGGTTTTTTTGGGGTTTTTTTTTTTGCTATATGCATGGGAATAAGGTAAGTCATATATAATAATTCATTATTAATTTTTTTTATATTTTCAAAATTTTGCATATGGGCCACAGCTGTCACATCCATCTGACTAAATCCATTTTTCTGCCAGAAGTTTCATATAAGGAAGTATTTCATTGTTTTATCCTCTCGTTTAGGATCACAATATTTATGAAGTCTCTGGCACATTTTATGGTGACTGTGCAGAATTTGTGCTGTTCATTTCTTAGCCCTTCCACTTTTTTCCTCCTTTTAAATGGTAAAGTCTTGGTTTCTTTTCCTACATCCTTTTTTTTCCCTCCTTGAATTGTTCTGTATGACAGTTCAGTGTTTAATTTCACCTTTTAAAACCAATCTAAAAAAACAGTTTTCTTAGTGACAATCCTGTATGTCCCTTTGGCCACTCTTGACTTAATTTCAAATAGCAAGGATTGTATTATTATTGCCTCCATATTAATGCTTCTGTCTTGCATGATATACCCAAGGCCACACAGTCACTGAACATCTGCCCCCATCACACACTGTTTTCACTGGGTAAGAGCTGTCTCATTGTATGTTTGATCTCACAGAGGAACATGGATTCAGACCACGGTGGGTACAAGAGTGGCAAGACATTAGGTAACACATAGCAACTTCGGCTATGGGAGGGATAGTGTTACACAATAGTGGAGTTGTTTACATCAGGGAGTTGGTATTGGGAACAAAAGCTGAGGTCTGCCCAACAGGAGACCGAGGAACAGTTAAGAATGAGCCAGGGCAAGGAGGAAAAGGAGAACAGCAAAAATAAGATATAAAAAAAATAAGAAAAAAAAAATGGTGAAAAGAGTCAGGACACATATGAGATGAGTTATCTGGTGTTTAAATCCACAGAAAAGGACAACGGGTTTCCCTAAAATAGACTTCAGGTTGGAGCTTGTCAGTTCTGTTTATCTAATCCTGATGGTCAGCTAGTCTGGAACTACAATAAAGATATCAAACTCAAAGGAATTTATTTTTAAGCTTTCCAAAGCCATGTAAATTAAGAAGCATATGTTCTCGTTTAAAAGTTACCTAAGTTGTTCTTTGCCTAGGATAACTTAAACTAAGGCACTATAAAATGGAATTTACAGAGAGATCTGTGAACAGAAATAACAGTTGAAGACCATGTATACTACATGGAGTGCTGCCATCTTTTGGTTATAACTAATTAGGATTGTTACAAGAGAGCTCTGAATATGTTTAAGCAAGGTGAACAGAGTCTGAGAGCATAATACGTAAGCTAAGTATTATTAAATACAATTATCAGTATTATTAAAATGACTAAATTTAGTATTAAAGACTGACTCTGAAATGTAAGAATGCTACATAAAATAACAAGTCATTCCATTTAGCTTCTCATTTTATTTATTTCTTTATACCTTTTGTTCTTTCAAGGTCTGGATATGCAGAACAATGAAGGATTTCTTCTCATCTTGTTGCAGAGAATGTTAAAACAGCATTTAAAGCACATAGGAAATTAGTGAATTATTTCTGTAGTCCCTCTACTGAAACCAGCAAATTGAAAGATAATATTGTAGTATCCTTATTATAAGTAGGCCTAATTTTACTTAGATATGATTTACAATTGTTTTGAAGATTTAAAAAACAATGATCTATCCTTAAAATATGACATATGTTTTGTTATTATGTTTTAGAGATACTGTACATTCCCATAGTCCCACAGTAGAACAGTAGGCAGCCATTTTCAGCAATTTTTATGGTAGCCAATAGTGATTGTATTTATTAATAGTAATTAATAAAGACATAAGCATCCTTTTCAGGGACATTTCCAGCAGTTTGTTTTTATATTTTACTTTCCATATAATGACACAAAATATTTATTTTCTGTGCATAATTCATCTGAATTAATGGTATACCCAAGTTCCATATTCATCAGAGACATGTCTGCATAATTTACTATAATATAGTTATTTTTTTTAATGTAATTTCCACAGACAAAAAACTATTCACAGAGCATTTGTTCAGCTTTAGTAGGGCTTAGAGGCTGTTTTATTTTGAAGAAAGTGAGCATTGCCTGACCCTTGAGCAGTGTATTCCTATTTTCATTTTTCTTTCAAACCTTTAATGTTTTTTCACAGTTAAGTCTATTTATGTTTCTGAATTCATGGTTACTGGTAAGAGCTTGAAAATGTGACTTGAAAGGCAGGAAAGCCAACAGCCAAGTAAGAGTTAAAACCAGATTATTTTCCCTGAAGACTTCTGAATAGTCAAGTTTAAAAGTTAAAGTTTTTAATCAGTCTGGAAATTTATATATATGTAGAAGTTTGCCCTCAGATTTCTTAAGAGAACCAGGCAACATCTTCTTGGCTCAGGCTGTTTCTTCAACGCACTTTACAAGCTTCCAGCTGATTCAGATCTCTTTTTTGTGTAGGAGTGTGTTTTCTTGGTGCAAAGATGTTGGCATTCAATATTCCACATTGTGTATGTTTTGTCATTTTCTGGTTCTGCTGATGCAGTGATATGTTTTCTGTCAAAGGTGGTTTACAGGCACATTACCCTGCTTGACAGGAACAGCAGGCTACAAGGATTTCCTGAGGAGAAACTTCCAGATGCAGTGTGTGAGATTTCTCATCTCCCAACTACATTAATTACATTATTTCCCTGAAACAACATTCTAAATGAAATCATTCACTGAAAGTCTTACACAGAGTCCAGCTGTCTGGACTTCTGTAATGCTTCTGTCACCTATAAATAATTCACAGAAAGCCAACTAGGAGACTGCATACCCATTTTCTGCTCTCTCAATATCTGACAGTCATGGGTAAGAAAATATTTTCAACCTGGCAGCTGTGGGGAGATAGAGTTTACCAATTTCAGATCTTCAAAATATCTTAGGTCTGGCTTTAATAAAAATAAAACTGGTTTAAAAAAAAAAAACATGTATTTTAAAATGAATTTTTAAAATACTTTACCCCTTTCTATTTATTTTCAAGTTCTCTCAGGTCATATTTTCACAAGCTTTATTATAACCAAGAAGACAAGGATTTTATTTTCAAAGTAAAAAAAAAAAAATGCATAGTCACACATCTCCGGAAGCTGGAACTTTCAGAAAAAAAAATAAGAAAAACATGAGAGCTGGAATAAAATCATGAAAATTAACAGTACTCATACAGTAAGTTTCTTAAGTTGAAAAGACAGAGCAGTCTATTAGAAAAGAATAATAAAATTCCTTTCATAGGCAAAAAGATCATATATATTGCTGCCCTCAATAGTTAAATAACATGGATGAAATTTGATAAATACAAACTTCAAGCAATGTCCAGCAAGACTGGTTGTTTTGTTTTATATGTGTTTTCTTTGATCATTAATGCTATGGCATAAAAAATAAATATGTCATCATGAATAATATAATTCTGGTCAAAAGATGAGGAACCTAAACTCGGATGTGACGTAATTGAATTTGTACTTACTTACACCAGTTATAGATTTGGCTCATTATTTGTATTTTCATGTTGTGTCAAATGGCAAAAAAACTTCTGACCTTGTGATCAAAGGCAAAAACACTCACTATTTCCTTTTGAAACACAAATGGGACATGTGGCACTCTGAGTTATCTTTTCTATAGTTACAGCCTACAAATTTTGATTATAATAATAACAGTAATTTTGACTGAAGATTATATTATTGAAATAATCATAGACCTGATTTAACTCCAAACTGGTACAACTCCACTGAAAACAGTTGGTTGAATCTATTTACACCAGAAATTATTTTGAATTAGTTCCTTTGGGAGACTGTATTTTCTTTCAGCTATTAGAATCTTGTTTCCCAAAGGCAGAGACATTATCATATTATTTGCACAAAGGAACAACATCAAATGCTACATACACAAGAATGGAAAATTAAGTTTTAAAAGAGCTGCATACTTCTTTATTTTAAGGACTTTGAAGAAGGAAGTATACAAGTTTGACCTTATATTCCAGTATCTATGGGATGCTCCATGGAACGGAGAGTCCCAGATTCCAGTTTGCACATTTTCACTCTGCTTACTGTAGTCGGATAATATCTCTCCACAAATCCTCATTTAAAACAGTTCAAAAGGAAATACTGGTAGCACTTGCAATGATAGTGGCACTTCAGTGTGTTCCTAAAATTTCTGCAGGGGAAAAAAAAAACCACCACTGTGGGGACTCTTTTGCAGTGTTGGATAACAGGGATAACATTGGTTCCACAAAATTCTTATCTGTACAGTTACCATAGACATGCTTCCATCATGCAAAGATTTTGCACTGATTATTCTGAATGGCTAAACAAAACAGAGTTTCAGTCAAAACCAGAAGATTATAAGCGGTATTATGCTACTTCATTGACAGACTTACTTTTAAATGTATGATTCCTATCACATAATCTCTTAAACAACAAGTTTTCAGAATGGACTATTGAGCATTTGTTGAAATGTCGCAGGTTCTACATATACTGTGGCAATCAGGAATGTAAGTGTTGGACTTCAGAAGAAAATAAATATTTCTCTATTAGGACTGACAAATTAAAGTTAGTGCTTATGTCATATGATATGATTTGTGGCATTGTTCTCTTTCGGTGTTTATGAATCTCTTCTTCTGTTGTCTCTCCGTTAAAATTCTCAGGATCTAAAATAATTTTCTCAGAGGAGCATTTTCCATTCTTTTTGATACATGCTGTGTATTTGGGCCAACTACAACATGATGCACAGTGATCTCGCACACAAAAAGAAAAAGCAGTCATAAAGACTTCTACAGAAATAACACTGAACACGTCTGGTACAATTGTCACACATAATATCTTTCCTCTGGCTGTTTCATTCTTCATTTCATCATCATGCTTAAACATCCAAAGCTGGACAACCAAGTCTGTGAGATCCAAAGGAGGTGAGGTGTTGCATGAAATTTTCATAACTGATGAAATGACTGATCTAAAACAAAGACTTTTATGCTGAAAATAGTCATAAGATTAACTTCTTGCACCATGTCCCAAAATTATGTTTCTAAAACCTTTGTTTATCATCTTTCCATCTCCAAAGTTCCCCAAAACTCACTAAGCAACTGGTTAGATTAAAAAAGTTCTCTGAAGAGTGTGATTCTGCTGTTGCTTTTGCCTAAAATTGTTCTAGCAATTGTCAGCATGTTGATCCTTTCAAAGAGCTAAAGCTCCACAGAATGTCAGCAAAGTATTTAGAGGTTTCAAGCCAATAGAAATATTAAGGGGACACCTACCATGTAATAGTAATAGTAGTTGATCATTTGGTTAAAATCCACAAAAATAAGGAGTAAGAATAAATGGACATAAGAAGGACCCTGTGCTGTTCATAAGAATCATAAATTATTCTGAAAAAGGTGAACACAACAAGGGTTTAATAATGACTTATAATAAACAAACAAGCAAGCAATCCTCTTCTAGTGAGGACAGTGTCTGACAGTGGCATCTGTTTAATACCCTATTGCTTTCTGTGTACAATTTTCCCATATGAAATATATGTTTATTTCAGGTTAAACCTCATGAATTGCATCAGGCCCAGTTCTTTTCTTCCAGACTTTGAAGTCTTAATGAAGCTATATACTATTGTCTCCAACGCTATTTAATATTATTAAAAAAACATATTGAACCTCAGTCTAAGGACCTCTAGGACAAGAGACACTTAATTTCTCATTCTGCTAAGAATGACCATTTATCCTCATGCTTGTTCTTTCCTGTCTGTCAACAAAATCAGCATAATTTCTCCTTTCATCTCCTATTATCAAATATAATGAAAGACTACACGGAGTCTTTTCGGTTTTATTTTCTGCAATTTCTAAATTAACCTGAATAATTTAATTCACCTCACTTTCTTTGTACAACTCATTATATTTTCCACTAATTTCTATATTTTGTCTTCTTTACAAGACATTATTATGCCCCATTTTGAAAGCATCAATCAAAACCTCTGTTTGTATAGGAGTTAACAGCAACAGGCTACATAGGTCATATGTAGAAGATATAATACAATGCACTAAATACAGCCAACAGAGAAAATTCACCTATTCTGCTTCAGATATATTTTTCTGAGTTCTTAATGAATAGGGATATAACATCATGGTATTAACTCTGCATCTGGAGGACTTCAGTAAATGGTTTGGGCATCACTGACAGGGACACTGATGATGGCTCCAGCAAGGTGGGCCAGCAGTGCTTGGTATTTGCCCAACTAGTCAAAGAGCTATAAAAATTAAAATGTGATGACAGTTGTTTCTTGCACCTATTTTATGTAGGAATGGTGACGCGTTCTCTGAAAGGGAATATAAAGGTGCTGGTTCTCATCCATTGAGGCAAACAGCTGTAATGGTTTAAAACATTTTTGTCCCCTTGCTGGCTGCTCTGCCCCTCTGTGCAAAGCCCCACTGTCTTGATTGAAGCTGACAGGAGCACACACCTCCCTGAGCCAGAGTGACTGCATTTTGCTAACCAAGGCTCTCTTGGGGACCAGGGCTTCCTGGAGCCAGGGAAAACTGAGGAAGAGCAGAGATTCCCCACTTGGGTATATTATCCAGTTCTGAGATCCTCAGTTCATGAAAAATAGGGAACTACTGGAGAGAGTCCAGCCGAGGGCTGCGAAGATGATCAAGGGAAAGGAGCATCTCTCTTATGAGGAAAGGCTGAGAGAGCTGGTTCTGTTTAGCTTGGAGAAGACTGAGTGGGGGTCTCATCAATGCTTATAAATAACTAAAGGGCAGGTGCCAAGAGGCTCGTGCCAGACTCTTTTTAGTGATGTTCAGCGAAAAGACAAGGGGCAACGGGCACAAACTGGAGCACAGGAAATTCCATCTCAACATGGGGAAAACCTTTTTTTACTTTGAGGGTGCCAGAGCATCGGAATGGGATTCCCAGAGAGATTATGGAGGTCCTTCTCTGGAGATATTCAAAACCCACCTGGATGCATTCCTGTCCAACCTGTTCTAGGTGAACCTGCTCTGGCAGGGGTGTTGGACTAGATGATCTTTGAAGGTCCCTTCCAACCCAAACCATTCTGTGATTCTGTGATAACATGCCCATAGCTGTGGGGCTAGCCAGTTTTTGGTCTCAAGCTACTCCTAAAGTAGGGCTTATGCTGTTCATCCTTTCTGCTACATTATGTAAAGCCAAATATGACCCATGAATTCTCTGGAAATGATCTGATGCTAGGCTTTCTGTTTCCATGTTAATATTTTAACTTAAAATACCAACACCTGCTGGCCATGTAGACATAGGGGCTTATGTTAAATAAATTATGTAATATATAATAAAAACCTTACCATGTTTTATTTCCCTCTGTTGAAAGACAAAATAAATAATAGTACTTTATTTAAGCCCTTAACTAAACAGAAGTTAACAAATTCTACACATATTAGAGAAATTCTTAGAAATAGCTTAATAGGTTTTTTTCTCTTTAGATTCTTAAATGCTTCATGTCTTCTGAATCTCTCCCTCTCTGTGCCTCTCTTTTCTGCCTTTATCTGTTTATTCATTATTTAGATCTTGTAAAACATAGATCCAGAAAATTTATACTTGAATATATGTATATATTTTTCTCCTTTAGCTCATCACTGGCCTGTTATATAGACCCTACTATACAGATCAACCCCTTTTCTTCCAGTGCCTTCTTTTTCCTTTGTTTCTGACTTTGGATGTTGTGAATAGCTATGCAGTTTCCTTTGGTATATTAAAACTAGCCTTTTTTCCCTCTGAGTGCAGAACAACCGAAGAAAGGACAGTGCAAGGACATAGAAACCATCATGAAATGCCTTTTATTTCACAGCTCTCTTCATCTGCTCAACAAATAACAGAAACCATGGTTAATCATTGCATACTTCTGGTTCCCTGGGCACTCATGGAGCTCTCCATATGGTCTGTTCAAAATGGAGGTACTTGCATATATCAGATCTAAATTATGCAAAGAAATATGATCATATAGTGGAACAGAGTAATAATAGAAAAGATACCTGCTCAACAAAAACAGAAACCTAGCTAATAATCACTCTGTATTTCCAACTCTCAGGGTAGGAAAACATTGAACTAAATACATAAATCTCCATTCTGACATTAATTTCATAATCTTTAAACATATTCACTCTTGAGCTTTAAATATTTTTCCTTCATGCAAGATACCCAATACCACAATGAATGATAAAATTTTTTTGTTCATTCCTCTCCTCTTTTTGTCTTTCACCTTGCTCTTGATGAAAATAAACTCTTCTAAGTCCTCTTCTTTTTCTTTACCATTTATTTTGCTTCCTTTTCTTATTATTTTCTTCATCCTTTACTATTTTAGCACTTGTGTTTAATCAGCAGCCCTAAGATAAGCAAGGTTTCTAAGAAAATATAGTATATTATTATTTTCTACAGATAAAAGTTTAAAACTGGTATTTACCCAACTAGTCAAAGAGCTACATAAAAGTTAAAATGCCATGACAGTTGTTTCTTGCATCTGTTTTAGGTAGGCATGGTGATGTGTTCTCTGAAAGGGAATATGAAGGCAATATTTTGTTCAGGGACTACAGGCATCACATCGAATAACATGTGGAGAAGGTTACAGATGCATGTCACCAGTGAGCAAAAGTGGTTTTAATTAAACACTTTTGCTTCAGCAGGTTTTGAGATGGTACGTTAGTATTGTGAACTAGGAATACTATTGAGGAAGGAAGGCAAGCCAGAGCAAATAAATTAGTCCATTCCTACCTGGCAGTAGAGTAGTAGGACAGACACTTGCAGAGCTTGGAACGGTGAGCTAAAACCTTTGGAGAGATATGGGAATGATGTGAAGGGGACGTGATAAAAAAATCAACACACAATCAAGGAGAGCAGTATTTTCTTGGACCATGGCAAGAGATCACTGATCATCCATCTATTAATTATTTAAGGAACGAGTATTTAGTCTTGCTAGATCTCTATTCTCCAGTAATAAAGACTTGTCCTTGACAGCTATACTGTAGTGTTTCTCCCAAGGAAAAAGAGTTCCTTTGCTTATAGAGGTAGCAGAAAATACATGCTGTTACGCATAGTCCTATATTAGGTAACCACATGCTATTTTTCCATGGGACCTAAGCCTTATTCAGCACATAAGATGCATGGTTGCCTGGACATGAACCAGAGTTGTTCATTAGGAAGAAGAAAAAGTAAGTGAATACAGCTAAAACTCGTGCCAAACCCAGCAGATCAGTTGGTGTTTTGAGATTTAAATGTCTAGAACAAGCAAGAAGAATATTATTAGTGGAATAAAATTGCAGTTTGATACTTACTTTACACCGCCAAAGTGAATGCCAGAGCTGGCTGCTGAGAAGATTCCTTCTGATACAGTATGAAGATGCTCTGTATGAGTTTCAACAGCGCAGAATCTGCCACCATGCTAGAATCAGCAAGGTTTATCTGAGCCACCTTCATCAGAGGGTTAGGCCAACTTTGTACTAAAGAAAACAAGGCTAATTCCCTGCATTTCCTTCCTGTGGTTTTGCAGGGAGGTGCCAATCACCTGCTGAGTAGTAATAATAGTTTATACTCCTCTACCCACTTGCAGGAATGGAGAAGGAAGTTTCTGAAACATCTCAATTTTTTTTTAATGTTGCTTTAATAGAAAATATATATTAAACATTGTAACATTTTTTGCAATATACATAGACTTGCTTTGTTCTTTAAAATCTATGTTTAAAAGCTAGACATATGTTTTTTGAAATATGTTGATTTTTCACTTGAAAATATAAATCATAGTGTGAATTTTTTCATAAACAGATTTTCTCATTAATGGAAGATTTTAACTATCACCCTTAGGGTTATCTACTGTTACATGTATAGTAGATCTGAGCCTTTATCTAAGCTAGCACCTTTATCCAGGACAGACCCAGGTAAACACTTTTTTTCTTAAACTCTTTTTAATGTGAAACTGTTCTTGATATTATCAGATAAGAATTTACCTAAATGTATACATTAATGTATTTTTCTATGTGCTGATGAAGACTAATGATCCCCAGGAGGCTAGAATCAGTTCTGAGACACCCTCACAATATCCCCTCTGCCACTAGTGAATGGAAGCCAGACCTGTCCTTCTTCTACTTTGATACATCCTGCAGCTCAGCCTCTTACTGGAGAATTTTACAGCCTTTCAATGCAGATTCACTCCCATGGAATATAGATTCATCAGATGAACCTGTATAATGGGTTTCCTGGAACTGCAGCCGTCTCACAACACTGTCTTTCCTCTTCCTTCTTCTCCACTTGTACATCTCTGTCTGAGAGGTTGATTGCTTCTAAGACATTTCAGGAAATTACTTATTTTGGTTTTGTTTTTCAGAAACACTCCACATGGAGTTAGCTTTTATCTATTTCTTTCATGTCCCTCTGCCCCAACATGGCTGGTGAGGCACAGGAACAGGCTGCCCATAAAAGTTGTGGATGACTCATCCCTAGAACTCTTCAAGGCCAGGCTGGATGAGGCTTTGCAAAACCTGATCTAGTGGAAATTGTCCCTTCTTATGGCAGGGGGGTTGGGACTAGATGGTCTTTAAGGTCCCTTCCACCCCAAACCATTCTATAGTTCTATGGCTAACAAATGTACATTGTTTTCTACCTGTTTTTAAGGCTAGGAGTCTATTTTAGAGCACCAGATGTTTCTCTGCATGAAAATAGTCTCAGGAGGTCACTGATTTTCTAGGTACTCTATGCATTTTGTTTCAAAGTTCTGAACTGGACATGGCAATACTTGAGAATCAGCATGGAGCAGAATTCATTAGCAATATGTTGATGTATGGTGACTTGGACTGCAAATTGCTGCAAAATGACTGAGCATGCATTTTAACCAGAAATTTATTTAGAAGGTGTTTTAATGTAGATAATTTTTAATATTTTGTTACTAGCACAAGGAAGAGAAGCCTATGTTTCTCTGATATGTGTGTTAAGAAAGGCCATGGGGAGGAGAAAACACAAAGACCTAACTCAAGGTGAAAAAACTTAGGCATATGGAGCCATACGGAGAATAGCCTATATACGAACAAGAGAAAAATTCAAAGCAATTAGTTGTGAAGTTCTGGGAGAACAACATGGATATGAATTTATGAATGTTGTCTCAATCTTGATTTGGATTCAATTTATCCCTTATCCTCTTCTCTTCTTACTTGTTTTAGTAGTTTAGAATAATAAAAAGAAATAAATCTTCCCACTCTTTTTCTATTTTGAATAAGAATTAATCAAATCGACCGGTTATTCTGCATAATATATGTTGTGACTGGTTTTTTGCCAACACATGCAGATTTGAAGCACTGTGATTAGTGTTTCTGCAAATCTCAGACACCTAATAATTCCTTTTCTTAAATGTAGTGAGAATAGATAAGACTCAACTAGAGTCCTGAGTAAAGTATGTGAACTTACATACATTTGGTGCAATGCTTCAATATTATACATACACATAAGTATACATACAGTTTATGTATAGTATACATGTATGTATACAATATATGTATAGTGTACATACAGTATCTGACTGCTTCACTAGAAAAGTGACCTGAAACTTCTTGTACTGTTAAACTGATGTTAGGGAAAGTTTTGACTGAGCTGAATTTTAGAGATGTCAAAACCTGCCTATGTGTTATCAAAATATTGGAGTGAAATGACTGCATGTCCGAAGTAGACTGCAATTTTTCATATTGGCTTAACAAGCACAATATTGATTGAAAGAAGAAAATCTATACAGTTTTCATTAAAACAAATAAATCAGTTTAAATTCACTGTCTTGGAAATTTCCATCAAGCTCTTGTTCTGACCATGACAAAAGCCAGGATGAAGGAAGTGGAATACTGACAAGGAGGGTTCAAGTTCATTTTCCAGCTATGTTTGAAACTGACTGTGTGGTCTCAAAAATATGTAGAACTACATGGTACTTTCTCAGTCAGTTCCTTGGTAACACAGGCAGCTGTGTCATTTAGTGTCTCTCACAGACTACAGATCATTTCTGCTTGTAACATTATCTGCCTATAAACCCAAATAACTATGTCTGCAAACATGTTAAAAGACTTAAATAATATTTGAAAATCTTTTGAGATCCACAGATTGGAGATACTAAGGTAGTCCACAACATTTAGGAGTTGTAATAGTGTTGTATTTATCAGTGTTTTTCTCTTGTACTTTGATCTTCACAGTCACTTTCCATTTCAAAGCATTAAAATACTGAACAATTCCCTCAGATGTGGTTTCTGCATAAGAATTCTCAGTTCTTTCTGATACACCCTGCATGACAGCACTGTGATAACAAATGGGCCTATGGCTGAATTATGAAGAATCAGATTTGTATAAATGCAATTAAAAATTACATTTCTGATTTCCCTATTTTCTCCAGATAAAGTCACAGTTAAGCAAACATTTTGCATTCCTCCTTACCCAAAATGTGATTTGAACAGGGGTGTAAAGTGAAAGGTATGTTTTCTTTCTCAGATAGTCAAGATCTTATGCACATACCACCATGAAAGACAATAAAGCTGTATGACAACATGCTTACATTTCCCTTTGTATTTATTAGCCATCAAATGAGCTTACAGATTATCAAAGACCCCATTGTTGTTGATTCCCAGACAATAGATGTGAGGAAGTGACTGAAAGACCAAATGCTGCTCATATTTATTACCTGTGTGCCTCCATTAACTTAAATGGAACCACTTACATATGTAAGGTGAGAAACGCTTGGCCCATAAGCTGCGTACCTTCAGTACTATAACTCCCTAATTTTTCTGGAGTGGCTTCACTAACCCACAGAAAAAGGAGACTTGTATTCAGATCTAATATTCACATGAGATGTAATATATTTTTATATGCTCATTTATAACTACATAGATAGCAAAAATGAAGATGCATGTTATCATAACACAGACAGTATTGGAATGCTTCTCCAGCCTGCTCCAATGTCCATATTAAAATTCAGAAGAGAAATATCATAAGTACATTTCTTGAAATAGAATAGCACATCAGTAACAATGTTTAAAGAAACAGTGTTCCAGAAATGGAATGTTCATTTCATTTACACTGAACCTGAGGTGAGGTTTTTTGGGGGTTTTTTTGCAGGAGGGAGGGAGAGAGGAGAGGGAATGTTGCCAAGTGTGTGAAATAGGGACAGTGGCAAAGAAACATTTAGTCAGTAAAACACCATGCTTTCTCATAATGTCATGCATCTCACTCACAATAATTCTTCCTTATTAACTGCTTGGGAACAATTTATTTTCCTCTCAGGCTATGAAGGCAACTGCAAGTGTAGCAGACTCTGGTTGGAGCAGATAAGCCATCCTATAGAAGCAACACTGCTGGCATGATAAGATTTGTTAAAAGGACAATATCCCATTGGCTCAGACAAACCCCACTGTATATCAAACCTATCAACAATAATATCTGCAAAATAATGCCCTTATGTATCTGCCAACTGCCATAGAAAGCTCTCTAGTGTTCCATTGGAAATGTGGTTTGATTTTTTTTTGTTATTTTTGCCTTGATGTATACGACATTTGAAGGCTCACCTAGTCTCACTTATGTTTTACAGCATTTTTAAACTCACCTTCTAAAAACACTAAGCAGAAAACTGCACTAAAGAAAACATGAAATGATCAGTCACTACTGTAAGAGAAAAATCAGCCTTTTCTTTTCAACCTAAAAAATAAAACCAAAAATTAACACATGTGCATTACTGAATTATTCCTATGTCACTATTTAGAATGTTTTAACTGAACTGTATGATCTTAAAAGAGCATAAATAAAGCAAAAAACTTCCAGTCTCATGATTTAACTTGTATAGCCATTATCATAATTTTTTAATCATTTCTTGTCTTTTCAAGTTATTCTGTTTACTATTTATAGAACTGTTTCACATGTCCTACATTCAAACACTGAGGGAGAAATCCTGCTTAGATATTTTTAATATTAAAAATTTTCTAATCAAAATTTGTGTTGGTCAAGGTCAGCAGGGTTTAATTTATTTTGGGAAAACTACTACCAAAGTCAATAGAACTTTAATCACATGAAGTAAATTTGCATCTCAAAGAGTTATGAAAGACAAAAAATAAATTTGAAAGTCATTTAAAACTACAGGCTGTCGCTTACTTTTATGTACTTAAGATTCACATTCTGGCAGAAAGAATGAATATCTCATAAAATTTCTTGGAGAGTATTTCCTGTAAAATATGTTGGTAAGTCTCAAGTTGAACAGTTCAATAATAGTTTGAGTGGCAATATCATGAACAATTCAGACAGAAATTCTATTTCTCTCTCCACTCATTTCATTACAAATATTTCTGGGAAATCAGTACTTATTTTAGTGGACTGCTCAGCTTAGATCATAAATGCTGGGCTCCCTGCAGAGCTTAATTTGTTCAAAAATAAATTTCTTGCTGCAGATTTTTCAAGTATCTCACTTTTCAGTGTAAAGCACAGCTTTCATATCTATAAAATGGGAAAACGATTATTTCTGAACTGGAGAATAGGGAGGGTGGATGTGAGAATTCATGTATTGAATATAAGAAGTATTCCTCTCACCGTTCACTGGAGCAACATAAGAGTAACGTGTACAGCGTGTTGGACAGCAGACAGTCACCTCCTATTGCAATGAAAATGAATATAATATTTCATACTTCTTCAGACACTGTTTACCTGGGGTGGGCTGATGGTATCTGTCCTGCTCATTAGCTCCTGTCTGTAACTTCTGCTGCAGTCCTGACAATGTCTACATCCCTACTGCTGTACAGCAGCTCCTCTCATATTCCCAGTGGCAACCTGACAAATGTAATGAATCAGAGTGAAGCTGCAACCAGTTGAATGTTTAAATAGGGGATGGGGAGGAGGCTGCGATTAACGAACAAGGAGGACCAAACCCACTCTTCATCTGAAATCCCACATTGCCAGCACAACTCTGTCACCATTCCACATGTGAAGCCATCTCTGGAAGTCAGCCACAATGACAGTGACTCAACTATACAAGGGCTCAGAGACTGTACATGCAAGCTGCTCCTTCACCCTGTATGGATAATACACACATGCACAAGGGTGAAAGGTGGATTAACTCCAGCAGACTGATACTGTCACTGCAGCAAGATAAATCCTTTTTTTTTTCCTTTAATTTAAAAACTGGTAGGCATCTCCATGGTTACAGTTCAGTGTCAGTCTCCTACCTGCGGCCCTTTGATGCAAAACCATTAAAATATGGGAAGCACCTCTGGTGCTCTCTCCTTACTTTTCCTCCAGCTCCACATAAGCAGGGCTATTTTATGCATGGAAGAGCAGTGGACACACATACTTTTGTCTCAGTCTTGCAGACCACGAAGATAGCTGCTTCCCTGGAGCTCGCATGCCCGCAGTCTCAAGAGAAACAAAGTCTGTTCTTTCCAGTGTTCCCAGACAATGGTTTTGATCATGGGCTCAAAAGGACATAATCCATTTAATCATGATAGACAAGGTCTAGGGCTCTCAGCTGAAGCCCCATAGTATGAAAATGAAAAAGTACAGAAGAAATAGGGTTCTGTGAAGTTCAGCAATTACGCTGCTTGTTGAAAGCCTGTTTTCCCTGCTCCTCCACAGATATCCAACACCCAACACATAATGGAGCATTAGGCAGCTTCACCTCCTCATGGTGAAATCTACCTGTCGGAATCAAGTAATAGGGAGCTCTTAGCTGTTCTCAATACCTGGGCTGTGATCTGTCATCCTCTTTACATCGGCCACTGAGAGGGAATAGGTTTTATTTATTTATTTAAACCTAATAAGTGAATGCAGCCTTTTCCAAAATGAAGCTTATTAACTAATTAGCACTTTTTTATTAATGTAAACACTTTATGATGATTGTACTCACAGTGTTCAGTTCAGCAAATCACTTAAGCTTATGCCAAGCTTTAAATTCATCTCTAGTAAGACATGGTAAGAACATAATTTCCTTACTGTATCAGAGCTGCTACCAAGAAGCAAAAGCAAAACTCTCTCTGTTAAAGGACACTTCACACTACTGAAATTATATTGACAGCAAGTAAACAGTTCATGAGCAGGTTGAAATTTATCTGAATAAAGAGATAACAAAAAAGCTGACTAGCAAAACAATCACAGCTTGATACCACTCATTGTACTTCAGCTTACATTTTTAGTTGCACAAAGTTGCATTAAGTCTTGTTCTGGTATATTTGCAGCTGCAACTGTCTCCTGAATTCCATCTACAAAAGTATATCCTTTGTATTCAGCTTCTGAAGAAAATATTCTGTATACTCCTGGACCTCAAAGCTTGTGTTTTACATTTCTTGCAGTCTTACAGAATCTTTCACACTGTCCACAAAATGCAAAATGTCCTGGCAGCTACAGCTGCTCTTTCTTAGAGAAACTCTTTCTTAGTTTTCTCTCCTGGTCTATCACATCTTTGCATTTATGTCAGTAAATAAAATCAGAAGAAGAGGCGGACATCGACACTTCCCATCATCCAAGCAATGACTCCTGCAGAAGACATTATGTTTAGTGTCTTGCTCAATCTGCCCACCTAAGTGTAACTCCAGTTTATCCCAAGACCTAAAAAGCTGGCATATGGCACTGTTAATCGGCACAGTGCCATACTGACAGACAGGAAGAGACAGAATATGATATCTAATGTGCATTTCAGCTGTTTCTTTCCCAGCCCAGAATGTCACATCTGTAGCTTGTTCCCAATGCTTACACCTATGGCTAAGGGGATACATTATCAATAGTTCAGCTCTGAGGTATATTCCTTCAGAAAACTACTGTCTGTTGTTCCTGGCATGAGGCATGGTTTTAGAGATTTAGGATTAGATGTCTACATAGGAATGCCTTTGTCTTTAACTCTCTACCAATGGCTTCCATTGAATTGGCTGGCAAAAGCCACAGTATGTCACCTGAGAAGGTGAGGAAGGTGTCCAGAAGTATTCACAAGATTAAGTTTTGAAACAATTGTTACTACTGATCCATAGCACTAAACAAATGGTGCAATACAAAATCCTTAATATGCCATCAAATTGCAAAGTTCAGAGAACCATTTCGGTTGGAAGGGACCTCTTGAGATCATCCAGTCCAACCTCCCTGCTTGGGCAGATTCAGCTAGAGAAGGTAGCCCAGGACCATGTCCAGACAGCTTCTGAATATCTCCACAGATAGATTCTTCACAAACTGGGCAAACTGCTCCAGTGTTTGACCGCTCTTACAGTAAAAAGTTTTTCTGGTTTTCAGATGGAATTTCATGTTTTTTAATTTCTGTCCATTGCTTCTTGTCCTGTCACTGAGCACTACTGAAAAGAGTCTGTCTTCCTTTTTTCCATTGTCTCCCATCAGTTATTTTGCACGTTGATAAAATCCTCCTTGAGGTATCACTTCTCTAGGCTAAACAATCCCAGCTCTCTCAGACTCTCCTCAGAGAAGAGATGCTCCAGTCCCTTCATCATTTTCATGGCTTTTTGGTGGATTTTTTCCAGAATATACACGTCTCGCTTGTACTGGGGAGCCCAGAACAGGAACCAGCACTCCATGTGTGTCCCCACGAGTGCTGAGTAGAGAAGGAACACCTCCCTCCGCTTGCTGGTAGCACTCCTGCTAATGCAGACCAGGATACTGCTGGCCTTCTTTGCCATGAAGGTGCACATGGACAGTTTGTTGTCCACGAGGACCCCAAGGTCCTTCTCTGCATGGCTGCTTTCCAGCTGGGTGGCCTTAACACACAGTGGTACACATACCTACCCAGACGAAGGAATTTGCCATTCTCCTTGTTGAACTTCAATAGGCTCCTTTCAGCCCAGTTCTCTAGCCTGCTCAGGTCCCCCTGAATGGCAGCACAACCCTCTGCTCTATCAGGCAGTTTTGTATCATCTGTCAACTTGCTGAAGGTGCACTCTGTCC
>NW_010245840.1:0-16162 GCF_000690775.1 Eurypyga helias
TTCACTCAACTTCCTCTGTTAGCTTTTTTTTAAACCCTGATAGAGTTCTTATACTTTTAATTACAGTACACATATGCAATTGGAAGAACATGAGACGCATGCAAGAAGGTATGTTGTGAACATAGGCTAACAAAACATGCCCTGTGACTACGTGAAAGTCTCAAGTGTGATGGCAGCCGATAAATACCGGAGTCTAGGTTTATCATGTGGTAGAAATAAGGGCTTACAGCAAGTATTTACAAATGCTGTAATGAATAAAACCAATTTATTTTCAGTGATACCTGAGACTAACTTACATTCAACTGAGCATGCATTTTCGGCAGTATTTCACTATTATTTGAGCTATTAATTTTAACGAAAATGTCGTGCATTCAGAACAGGTTCTCCAACCCAGAATCATTTCTGCTGTCATCAAGATTCTTCACACAGAGATGGAAATATTCCAAAAACATCAGTGCATTACATAATAATCCCATGTACAGCAACTGCAGACAGCAGAAAGCCAAGGGCTTTTGTCACTTGGTAAACAAAGTCACAGTCAGGTGTCTTCTCACATTTTGGATGGGTAGGAGCAATAGCATCACTCATCCCAAGCAGCAGGACTTCTATGCTAGTGAATTGAATAGCCCTGGGGGCCATTCTGTGGCATAGATGGGAACTAAAATGCCACACTCCTACTATCAAACTCTCACAGCCTCCAAACATTGTGCGATCCCACAAATTATCCAGGAGGCTGCTGGTTGAGCCACAGCAAAACCAAGCCAGTTCCCAGTCTCTCCTCCCTGAAGGTGCAGCTGATCAAGTTTCTGTGCCTGTATCCTTCGACTGCTTATTTTAGCACTTCAGATGCAGCCCTTCAGCTTCTGTTTACCTTACAAGTTGCATGGATGAAATTCTTAAAACCTCCAGTTAAATTTGTCGTGTGACTCTGTCGCTTGACTGTGCAGTACCAGATGGTGATAAAGAGAAAATAGGCTTTGTTGCAGTTCCGTAATTGAAAGCCAGATGGTGTTACTAAGGCTGATAAAGGGAAAACAATAATATATCCCTGCCCTACTCTGCCTCAGATTTCCAGCTATTGCTATGGAGCTGAAAATCCATCTGCTCAGACATTAGTCATGCTATATCATGCAGCTTTTTTGGACGCAAATTTCTGAAACTGCAACAGGTGCAAGCCCTTGTAAACTTCTGCAACTTTCAAAGAACATTAGAATACCACTTAAGTTGCAGTTTTACATCCATTTCTGTCAGAAAATGAAAATATTTGAATCTCTGCAACTAATAACAATCTTATATTTTATATGGGGAGATAAATCTTCAACATTAACTGAATAAAACAGAACTAATCTAATAGGAGACTAGTCACCTAGGAGAAATATGGCTTCACATTTAACATAATGAAATCTGAGCTTTTATCTATGAATGTCTATAAATAGGTCTAGAAAAATGACTATTCTGCTATTTCAAATTTGTCCATTCTTTATTAGAAAATTTAGCTGAGTTTACTAACTACGTTTCTTTTGCATGAGAAAGGTTTTATCAGTCATCAGTGGTTGCATCCTCAAAGTAATACAATAGCTGTAGACATAAAACAAAAGTTGAAGTGAGCAGGGAGTCAGCGAGACAGAAGAAACAAAGGAACCATGTTGTTCTCTTAGCAGAAAATATTTTTCTTAATATTTAGGATGAAGTTAATTTCCATAAATAAATTTGTAACTCAAGGACATATAAATAATTAACTAACTACTTTCGTGAACTGATTAGTGTTGTTCTTATTCACAAAAAGGGTATCAACATTGCATATATTTATCTACAAATCTAGCTATTAAAAATTACTAAGGATGCCCTAAAAACTGCACCCCATGATTTTCATTTTCACTTTCCATTCTATTTGGTGTTGTAAAAAGGGAAGGACTAGTGTCGGACTTGCTGCAATCTTGTATATTCCAGGACCTGTGATGAAATCCACCCTTGCCTGAATGGTATGTGGTTTCAACCTCAGCACCATCAGCGGAGAAGCTGCTTGGATTGTTTCACCTGGGCACTCAGGTGTGTTTTGCAGTGCTCCAAGCAAAGACGTAAAGCAGACACGTACCACAAGAAAGGCACTTCAGTGATTTGTTTATGTAGGTGTGCCCACCTCGTGAAGAATTTATGGCAAAACCAAATTGGAACATTTAAAAAATAAACTGATTGATGGTGATAAAGAAAGGGAATTCTGTTGCTGTATGCTTACATCTTCTTTCAACTGAACTAGAGTTGGTAACATATCTAAATATTTGCGTATTTGGGTTCATGGCCCAGATTGGAAGGAGAATGTTGTGTAATTCATTAATGAGGTGAGTAGAATTGCCCCTAGCTGACGGACATCTCGCTTAAGATTTAGGAATGTATCAAAACATTCTTGACTTGGAGACACAGATGAAGGTTGTCACACATAACTGAAGAGGAGTCACACAGGGACCAAAACTGACTTCAGTGGAAAGGCTTAGTGTTACCCTCCAGTCCCTTCCCAAGGGATGCCAGAATTCTTCTGGTTCAGCTGGGAATTGCAGACAGGAGAGAGATGGTTCGGTGTGAATCATAGAAGAGCCAGGTGGGAAGGGACCTCAAAAGAACATCTGATCCAACCTTTTGTGGGAAAGGGAGCCTAGATGAGGTTATCTAGCATCCTGTCCAACAATATCTCGAGAAACTCCAGTGATGGGGACCCCACTGTGTCTCTGGGGAGGTTGCTCAGTTATTGATTGTTCTCACTGTGAAACATTTCATTCTTGTATCAAGATGAAACCTCTTCTGATGCCAGTTGTTGAACAGCGTGGGGCCCCGTATCGATCCCTGAGGGCCCCACTTGTGACAGGCCACCAGTTTGAGTAAAACCCACTGATCACTGCCTTCTGCATGCAGCCTGTGAGCCTATTTCCTACCAAGCTTGCAGACCACCCCTCCAGTCTGTATCTGGCCATTTTGTGCAGGGGGAGCCTGTGGGAAACAGTGTCACTTTGCTGAATTCCAAGCAACACCCACTGCTCTCCCCATGTAGATGTCCCTCTTCTCTCCTTCCCAGCAGAACTCCTGGTAACTTTTGAAGTGAATAGGCTAGGCTCAAAACTCAGGGGCGCCTAAACTGTCAGCAGATGTGCACCTACAAAGACTGACCTTCATCAGCTAATTACTTTGCTGTCTTCCAGATGCAGCTTGTGTAGGTGAAATACACGTGTTGATAAGTTCATACAGCTGTGCTCAAATATCCATCGCTTCCTACTAAAAGTTTGAGTGAGGCAAAGCCTCTTTTTTCTTTTTCCTGAAAAAGCTAAATACAATCTAGATCGTAGTCTTCTTGAAACTCTTCAAAGGCAAGGGAGAGAAAGTATTCCCTATTTTGAGTTTTGCTGCCTGGAAGGATCTGGAGTGCTGATTACCCATTTAGCCATGATTACCATTGAAATCCCACACCTAAGTAGTGGCTCTGTCCCTCATAGAATTTCTTAAAGTATAGGTAAGAAGTACTGCATGACTTTGTATCAGACAAGTCACTTGTGAGTATGTGAGGATAAACTATTTGGTGTACTCAGCCATGCTTTAATGTCTCTATACCCATGCAAACGCACAAAGAAACTTGAGAGAACACTTTGAATGGCTGTATTTTAAGGGCATAATGGGTATGGTGACACATATCAACATACCATTTCATATAAGAGTTTCTTATCATAATTGTCAAAGCAACTTCAGTTGAACCTCGCAGCTATGTTCAACATTTTGTAAACCAAGAGTACTCTAGCAAATACCTGTCTTTCACATATGTTGACAAGGTCATTCATCACTCTGGATTTATTGGGAAAATGGCAGAGTAATCGAGAAAAAGAAAAGACATTGGAGCTACATTCGGGTAACTTCTTTTTTGATGGAGGTGTTGTAGCCATGTGAAACTCATGAAGGCTTATTATTCAGTCAAATAAATCAGTTGTACATGTTCTTTCCTTCTCTCTGCCTTACCAGATGTAATATTTGTAAAACTCTCATATTTTCAAGAAGAGTTACTGGCTTCAATGTTTTCACTACTTACTAAGGACTAGTCCTTCAATATATAGTTCCTATTTAAAAATCAAATCAAGTACTATATTTAAAGCTTGAAATGTTCAACATTGTTAGCCGTTATTGAACAGTTAGATGACATGTGATAGGATCCATAGCAATGGATGCATATGCACTGGTGTATCCTATTACATACCACAGCCTGGAATGCATGCAGGTTTCTTTAATAAAACATACAGGTCATGAGTGATAATACAGCCACCAAGGTAGAGATAGGTGTGGATAAGGATCTCACAACACTGCCATCTCTTAGAGGAAAATTTATCAGGCCACATCTGACAATTTGAAGGAGACAAGGCTGCTGCTGTTCCATGTCCCCAGATCCAACCATCAGCATGGCCAAAAATGTGTTCACAGCGGGTGTACACGCACAGGGCACACGTGTGCAGCACATGTATACATGACCAGCCACACAGATCACAGACATTCCATCTCCTGCTCCCTTCTCTGGCTGAGTAGGTTGGAGGCTCACTAGGGAGAATATATATTTATGTATTTATATAGATGCGTGTAAATGTACACTGTGAGTATATATATACTCACAAGGTGGATTTTCTGGAGCAGCTGGGCTCAGACTCTCAGTCTGCCCAGTAGCTGCCCCTTTATCCCCATCTCTGCAGTCACCAGCAGCTGAATGCATGGACCCCTGAGACCACAACCCCACTCCAGCTGTTGCAGACTGTTGTGCGCACACACGTACCCAGAGCCAACCAGGATCTCCCTGGTCCCACAGCCAACACCATGATGCTCTTGCCCCAAGGGACATGCTGATGCTGTCACCCCCATAGCTGGTCAGCAGAGACCCACTCACCCTCTTGCTCCCAGGCCGCCTCACATACTCATTGGCTTGTGTGCCTTGATCCTTGCTAGTGATCACACGCTTACTCCCACACCTGCACTAGTCCAGTCAGGAGCATCACCTCAGCAAGGGCCCCCTGACCCTGTGCTTGTGCAGATGGGGCTGTGATGGGCTGGTGAGGAGCTTAGGAGCAGCCAGGGCAGGGTTTATTTGGGATGCCGCTCCTGCCAAAATAACCTGGCCCTCCTGCCAATGTCTTTCTGCTCTCTTTTGGGGTTGTGCAGACAAGGTTTTACAATTTAGAACCTTCATTTCATGTCTATATGATACCTTTCCTCTCGTGAGCAAAGCATGGGTGCAAGGCGGAATAGCAGAGCACAGCAAGCAGTCATTGCACTGTGTGGGGTCCAGAGGGAGCAGTGAGAGATGTGAACCCATACATTGGATTATAAAAGCCAGTAGCCTGCAAGGTTTCTGGGAGAATCCTGCATGCCAGAAGCAAGCCCCAGCTCTGTTCCACGATCTGAGTTTACCTGGGTAGTAAGTGAGCAGAGGAACACAGTTGTCTGCGCCTACGCCCTGAAACTTCACAAACTGCCTTGCCCAAATAACTATATTTTTTGAAAAAGTTCCCAGTTTTGTGGTTGTAACATACTTAAGTGCTAACCACCCTTACTAAAGTTGCCTCTATGAAATGCTGATGGAAAGTTGATACTCATCATGGCCAACATTTTTCACAGGCCTTATTACAGCAGGAAAAGAGGGTCTTTCCAAGACTGTCACCAAGTTTTGGATATATCTTCTATTCTGCCTTAAAATGCGAGTCTCTGCATAAACCCCACAGAGCAGAGATCAGAGAAGAAGAAAAATTGAAACTAATACGTCTAAAATATTTTAAAAATATGATCTAAAATTTATTTTCTAGACTATAATATGCCATAATGTGAGAAGGATGGTATGGGCTCTACAGCTGGCAGTAAGTGACATTGGTTCCCAGCAAGAAGTTAAGCTTTTCTTTTCCTCAATGTGAGATTCCAGTTTCTGACCTCCCAGATATCAGACAGATAATTGCTAGAGGAACAGCCTTCTCAGAGGGGTTAATCTAGCTCCTCTTGTACCTAGGGGATTAAAATACAGTTACTCTAAGAGTGTGTTATTCAAAATAGTAGCTGTTGGATACTACTGAAGGGTCTGGAAACTGAGAGTAATTTCAGGGGAAGTGGCCGAGTAGGCAAGAGGTAGGGCTGCATACATTGATGATTAATTGGGGAAACATGCAAAACCCAAATGTTTCATAAAATTTTCTTCAGTGCCTTGCCATATACATTTATTATAATTACATCTTAAGAGCTAAGGCATCTCTCCTTCTATACATTTTAGATGTGAACCTAAAAAAGATTTATGATGTCTTTAATTTAATGCATGACTGCTTAAGCAGAACAGGGGCTTTTGCAGTAAATTTTGTTATTTGTCCATGAAGAAAAGATTTCAGTCATTTAAAATACTGTAAAAAAGGGATTTAAAGCCAGAAAACACAGTGCAGGTAGCTGAGTATTTGCTGGGGCGTGTTGTTCTTATGCAGCAAAACAAACCTTGGGCTAGGTTTTGTTTTGTTGTAAGCTGGCGCAGAACCAACATGGGCAGTCTCACACCATTTTCTCCATCCATTATACCCATGTCACAGCATGTGCACTCTGTTCTTACCACCCTTTTAACAAGGTATTTCCTTTCAGGCCAGATTTTGAGCAGCAGCTTACCTTCCCAGGCTTCCTCTACTCCAGATTCTTTAAAAAAGTCTGTCCCCAGGTAATCCTAATCTGCCAAGACCAACAGGCACGCTGCACAGATCTTTCAGCTCTCACCCAGGCACCCTGCGCAGGCTGGCACCGCTGTTGTCTCTAGAGTGTACCCATCCCTGAGCAGCCTTCTCTCCAGCCGTGGTTTCTCCAGCTATGTTGGAAAATAGAAAAAACCCCACAAAACCAAAATATGCCAGATCTGATCCATCACCCAGCATAAGAGTCACTGCTGGTAGATTTACAGGACAAAGTGTCATTTTGGGATCCAGGAATATATTCCACCTGCTGCCCCAACAAGGATTTTATGTTCTGTGAGTGGCCATAACCCAAGTATTCCTATGGGAATTGTATGGGAATACTAGGTTTGGCAGCCTGTTGTCCTTTGAGTTCCTGTCTTTAAGGCAAGAAGATTGGGATCAGGAGTGGCACGCTCAAAGATAATATTTAAGTAATGACCTTTCTCAAAGCTCGGTCATTCACCTGGATGCCTCGATTTCTCTGTATTCTCCAGAGGGTAATTCACCTAGGTGAGAACACAGATGAAGACACCCAAGAAGGTGTCAATCACCACTGTCAGGCAGCAGGCCTCCTCTCTACACTGACATTTCTTGTGGTGGGTTTAACCACAGGATCTTAACCACAGTTCATGCTGTTGCAGCCTGACATCCTCCCATTTCCCACTCCTTTGTACTGATTGACCACACCTGGAGTTCTGCATCCAGCTGTGGAGCCCTCAACATCAGAAGGATATAGACTGATTGGAGCGAGTCCAGAGGAGGCCACGAAGATGCTCAGAGGGCTGGAGCCCCTCTGCTATGGGGACAGGCTGAGAGAGTTGGGCTTGTTCAGCCTGGAGAAGAGGAGGCTCCGGGGAGACCTTATAGCACCTTCCAGTGCCTGAAGGGGCTACAAGGAAGCTGGGGGGGACTTTTTACAAGGGCCTGTAGTTTACAAGGGCATCTAGTTCCAACCCCATGGCAGGGGGCTTGGAACTAGATGATCTTTAAGGTCCCTTCCAACACAAACCGTTCTGTGATTCTATGATTAAAGTGGTCTGGAAGGTGAAGAGCAGATTCTTTTTCTTCCTCAGCCTGTTTATGCTCTGAGCACCTACCAGTTGATAGGCTTTTTCTCCATTTTCTGGAGTTACAATATTTCAAGACTTCCTATGAAACAGCTCAAAGGCTTTCAGGACTCTTTTAAAATTGATGATGGGTGCGTAACAGACACCTGTGGAAGTAGCATCACAGTGTTCTCAGACCCAGCCCATGTGCTGTTTTTAATCCTGCTGAGGCTTGTTTTTCTCAGTCAGTTCGTTGCACTGGTGTTAGACTCTGCCTTTCACTGGACCACTCTGTGGCCCCACATTCCCTCCTTCATTCCCTGAACTCGGTAGTTGCCTCAGGCGCTTTGGAGAGAGACACAGACTCACAGGCTGGTCATGACAGGAGCAGGCATGAGGGAGCAAACCCAGAAGAGGAACACACCATATTGTCCCGTGGCACTTTTCTGAATGTGAGAAGGTTGCCTTTCAAAAGAGCAAGGGCCTCATCATTGGAAATAGTTCCTGACTCTCCAGTTGATCTTGAGGGTGAGTGGCTACAGCTAAGGCATCGCTTCAAGCAGCACTCAACAGGGCAGGGTGACCTTTTCTATTGTCTGGATTCAATCTTCAGACTAACCAGGAGCAATACAACACGTGGAGGAGGAATGAGCTTTAGGGGACTGAGAATCATTTGGACTTCACACAGAGATTTTATAGATACCTGTCATCCCTCGGAAGCTGTATGAGGAAAGAAAAGCAGATAGTTTAGGCGTTTGCCCATATAAAGTGAAGACTTCATTACTCCAAACGTTAACAAGAGAGCCTAAAGAAAAAAAAAAAGAAAAAAATCAAAGAGCAATACATAAAAAAAAAAAAGTGCAAAGAGAAATTTTCCATCTGTCGTCTCTGACTGAAGTCAAACAATTCTTTGTGTGGAATACAACATATTTTTCAGGTACAACAGGTCAATGTCAAAAGCACAGACATCTCTGTTTCATATTCAAGGACAACCCCCTAGCCAAGAAAAGCTTTGTTTTCTATTTAAAATCTTTGGAACAGAATGTCTAGACATACAGCTGGTATGTTTGGGTATTTAAAGGACTTTGCATTTTTAGCAGTGCATTTTTTTAATTCTACTTTGCTGTTCAGAGGGATAACACATTAATTTCTTATCCACAAAAAGAGCAACTCCATGGAGTGTCCTACAATGTATTATCAGTTCATTTTAAATAGTTTTTTTCTTTTTAATATTTCTTAACCTTTTGCATCAAATTAAAGAAAAAAAAAGAAAAAAAAGGGGTCAGATGCTGGTCTTTTCAACAGTAGTGACTTCATGACTCTGTAGCTAGGACAGGAACTAGCACAATGTCTCGTTGAAAGTAAAGTTGCCTGCTCAGTTCTGTGTGCCAAATGGCAGCCCACACAGGAGGATGGAGCTGACAAAACAAGCCTTAGAAATCTACAGCTTGTGTATAGCACTTGAAACATCTTGGTAGTCAAGGGTAGAGGCCAGGTGCTGATGTTAATACAGAAGATCAGGAAAAAACCTCCACTTTGATAATTGTGGTTACAGAGACAAAAATCTAAGATGAACAAAGAATATTTTATCTGCACTTGTGACTGTTACAAGGTTTGTGTCTGAATCAGACCAGATCAGTATCTAATGCATTAGTTGATAGAGGTTTACTCTGTTTTCAGTGACTTTTAAAATGTACTATTAGTGGCAATTCTAATTCAACAATATATGTCCTCTAAATGCACTGTGTAGCTTTTGCCTCCCACGCCATATGTGAGCTACATTTTTATAACAAGAACAAAGAGGAAAATAATGGAGCTTTGCTGCTGTTTAGTGAATGGAAATTTTCAGGGTTGCTGGATAGCACTGCATTAGTGGTGGGAAATCAGGTTTTCCCACAGGGGCTGAAATATTCTGACTGACAACTCTGGCTAAGGATTACTCAGGAAGGAAGCACTCTGCATGTTAGAAGACAGTCCTGGTTATTACTGTGCCACAGATGCTTTTCTGGAGGTATCTAATTCCCATTGGGCTGTATGAGTGTTTCATGAACACTAGGTTAGATTTACCCTCCTTCCCTCTCAGTAAAAAAGAAAAGGTAGAGGAAAGGGAAAGCAGCAGAACTGAAATCTTTTTCCTTAACTATCCAAAACCAAACTGTCAGTAAACAGGGAAGATTAATGAGGCTGTGACAGTGGAAAATATCTTCCTTTTCTTTTGAAGAAGTGACCACTTGCAGACAACAAGGCACAAAAAGTAAAATAATACAGAACTGAGGTGTCATGGTTTTCACCACACAATTCCTTTAAGAGACATATAATACTGTATCCATCTTTCCTGGCAGAAACTCTTTTTTTTTTTTTTTTTAAGGTGTAATTGGTTTGAATCATGGCGTAACTCTTCGGGAACTGAAGACAGATAAATTGATATTCTACAGCTGCCGTTCAGATTCTTACAGAGCCATTAATTTATTCTTGCAAAACTAGAATCATTAGAAGAAAGTGATCCGAGGCCTACAGTCCGTAGGCTTCAGGCTAAACGTTCGTTAAACTTTATCAGGAGTTTTGCCTGAGGAAAGCTGTAAACCCTGGCCTTTATAAAATGCAGACTGATTTCAAGTTTCAAAGAGAGAAATTTTCTACCATCCTGTGGTCACGGAAATAATGGGAATTCAATTTAGCTGAGGTCAGAGCAGGAGCAGTTTATTCCTATAGCTGTAAGGGAGTGACAGGGTTTGTATACCTTTAGGGTGTACAACCGGTTCTTCCCCAAAACCTGTCAGATAAGCAGGACTATGGGACTCTGCAACAAAAAGCGGTAGCACATGACTCCGTGGCATACAGGGAGTCTCCAGTCAGTCAGATAAGGGGGCTCTAGGAAGTGGCTCTTTTTTACAAATAATTCATTTCTCTGTTAATTAATTTTTACTGAGTCGGTTAGGTCATTCTGACATGAATTTCTTAACTAGTGATGCCTGAAAAGGCTTTAAAACCACTGTGAAATTCATGCTAAATTTGAGAGTAAATATTGCTCTTCTTGATGGCCGACTTCCATGAAATTTTTACTGTAGACTCATTCTGCTGGGCTGCTGCACAGAAGGAGGTCCCTGAGGCACCAGCTTATGTAAGAAAGGTTTTCTTGGCTATGGTGAGAGAAGAAAATTGAGGTTCACACTTAAACTGGTGCAAACAATGTGCTTTGCATCAGTTCAAGGCAGATGTGGAGGGATTTTTCCTGGACATTTCTGCAGCAGAGTAAAGCCCTTGGAAAGAGCTACTTATGTCTTAATAAAACCTTGGATTGCTAATTCTACAGAAAATGGGTGCAGGCATGGGATAAGCATGTGCCTAGACAATAGCCACCTGCCAGCTCACAGATATCATGAAATTTGGCAAACAAGACTGTAAGGCATAAATAGAAACCATTTTGTCAATTTCTTGCCTGAGTGGCAGGTCCTAAATGAGAGAAGGATTGAATAACTGCTGTGTAAATCCAACTCAGCATTACAATCTCAAACCCCCAGCCTTTATCCTTCATGTAATATTCAAAGGCTGAAATGTTCTACCACAAATTTGTATGGCAAATAGGTCACATGGTTAACAGAATGAGGGACATTTTAGGAAAAGGCATAATTAATCTTCACTTTCTTTGATCAAAGGATCAATAAAAAGTCCCAGTTATGTTTGCTTGGCTGGTTAGGCACAGAGCAAATTAATATGCAGTAAATATCTACACTTCTTTTGTCATGGAAGATTCCTTCCACACAGCAGATTCTGACACAGGTCATCAGCCACTCTCCCCTTCTATTCCTCAAAATGCTATTTTAATGGTTGGCTTTTCTCTCCCCCTTAAATAGCTTTTAGCCAGCCATTATGACTTAAACAGCAACTGAGACATGAAAAACAAAGTAACTGTAGTGTGAAGGTTAGACCAAATGACAAACCATCAGCATCTCACTGCTGAATTTCTTCTTTTATCATGAACTGCAGTTTTCCTGTTAATGCACTTTCCATACATCATTTTCAGTGGAAAAGGAGGTTACTCATGCATAACTGGTAACATATGGTCTTTCCAGCAGTCCTGGAGTCATGGATTCTGTGTGTAGTACGAGCAAAAGAAATGTCCAGAAAACTATCCTGTGTGTATTTGGTATAAGCTTATTACGTAGATTTGGAATAAAAAATTATTTATTTATTGATGATTCCTTAGAGGATTATGAAGCTGTGAGGAAAGGAAAGCAGTGAATGCGTGTTTTTGAAGGCAAGATACTGTCATCTTCACCAGCAGGAAATTGTCCTTTTTCCATTGCTTCTCCATCTCTTCGCAAGAGTCCCACTCTTAGATCTAGTGTTTTAGTTCGTAGAGAAGTCTTGAGGATCTTACCTTGTTTGCTTGATGTTTTTTTCTATATTCTAAATATTTACGTTAAAATTGCCTGATTGATTACTGCTTTTGTCATCGCAGTATCTCACCTGTTTAGCGCTTCTCGGAGGAGAAGGAATGTGCGTTCACTTACCCAGCATGGGAAGGCTGTTCTGTTCTCTCATTCCCAGTCACAGCATCCAAATCTGCTTTATTTCTGACTTAAAGGTTACTGATAACAGTGTCAGCTGAGAAAGACCGACTAGATTTCCAAAGCTCAACAAAGTCAATTAGGAATCCATCATCCTGAAAATAATCAGGCAGTTTGGCAGCTTTTCTGTCTGTATGACTAGCAGGCTGTAGTCCCAAAAAACAGGGCAGAGCTGAATTAATTTAATCTTTTCTCAGGAGTGCAGGAAAGACAAAAGTAATAGCGATAATCCATGTGACTCCAGGCTGAGACAGAGACGAATGTAAAGGTTCTGTTTCACTCCTCTTGTGCCTTATGTAGTGCAAGAAAGTGCCCGTACAGTCAATGCTTTCCAGAAACGTCCTTCCTACGGTCTTCTCAAAAATTAAAAAGGGGATTCTCCACTCTCCAACACACACAGAAAGATATTACAGGCTAGAGGTACAATTCTATTTGTTGGCATTTAAGTGCAAACCAGTTGACTTTTAAAAGATGGAGCTCACTTAAAGCTCCATATGAAGCCGGCTGATCTACATATACACTTTGCCTATGAAAGCTAATACACCTGACAGAGTATAAAAAAGATCTCAAGGACATAGGCTACAGCACCTGTTTAAGCTGACAAGTTTATGTCTTTTGCATGCAGTAGTTCTTCTGCCAGCAGTAGTCTGTATTTCAGCTGGCAGACCTCCACACATGAGGAAAGATGTGCTTATGGTGCAACTGACTTATAAACACGTCATGTTAACAGAGTAATTATAGACTTGCACAAGCAACCAAATTTGCAAAACAATTACTTTACTTTTCAATGTTGGATGGTTTTATTGTGTTCCGGAAAATAATTCCAATTTTCAACATATCTTGCTTTCTATTCTGCATCTTTGAAATGGAAACTTTGCAAAGAAATGCGTAAGGTTCATTCATCGTTGAAGAACCGTATAAAGCTCTTACTGACTCTCTCTGCAGGTGTAAATTGGATCTTAAATGCACATAAAAGAGTATTGAGAGTAAATAGTAGACCTGTATGAATAACCGTCAGAGTTTTCACTAAATATGGGCTGAAAAAATGACATCTAAATAAAAATAAAAGCCACAAGCCATTCAAGAACATAAAGAACATCTTTCTGTAGAACTGAAAGACATTTTTATGTAAAGTAGTTCTTATAAAACTGTAAAATTTGCTTTAAAAGAATAGAAATCAAATATAAATCAAGTATATTAGTGTCCAGAATCTTGTATTTCAAGATGTGAAACACACTATGACCACTGTTCAGGGTATGATCACTACTCAGAGAACATGTACGGTTTGTCATCAACAATTAGTAGCTGAGGATGAAAGAGACCCACTTCCCCATTACCCAAACCAACAGACCCCACATTCAAACAAACCCAATCTGGCTAAATGTAAGCAAACTACTTACTCTCTCTACATGGAGAATCTGTTTCATTTTGGGCATCATATTCAATAAGGCATATCTAGACTTGACTTGGCTTAGAATCCTCAAATATCTTGTATAAATACCACTTGTAGAATAACACAGTTGTGTAAAGTTAACAGATGGCGATCGTCAAATATCAGTATGTCAACTTAGTTAATGTTTGTATCGGGTGTTCGGATGTTTTCCAGGAATACAGTTTTTGCACATGCCTGTTCAAAAACCTAATAATCCGAAGTATCTTCCCGCAGTTACGTGTCATCATACAATCTTCACAAAAGTATTATGAGTCTGAAAATACTGATGCCATGGTATTATCAAGCACATGAAGAGTCTCCAGTACAATATTTGTACCTTTTTAAGGATTTCTACCTTTTTGATTTCTAACAGAAAGTACTGGAAAACTTGTGCACAATATTACTGATTGATTACAGTGTTCAGGGCAGTGTAGTTTGTGTGTGACGTGACTGGAAAACACTTGCAATGGCAACTGACTGTGTGGATGTGGTACCTCCACCACTGTAGGCATGGGTTTAGCACTTCTTAATTTCCCTGTTCCTTCTGCAGGGCCAGTGGAGTAAGAGTGGAGCATCCTGCCCTGCTGTCTCTGTTACTGGCCACAGATAATCCTTTTTTCTCAGGACTGCAAACAGGACCATGTTACCCTCCTTCTTGGGCTGTCACATAGTGGGCTTTACATCCTCATCCTTCTGAAGGCTCAAGATATTCGCTTTTCTGGAGCATGACACCAGAAGGAGTTCTGGTGACCACTGAGGAGATGTGACAGCATCATACCGGTCCAGGTGGGGAGTCCTGCCTCAAACCCTGTATTTCTGCTGGTGTTGGTACACATCAGCCATTCAAGGAGTCCTAGTCCCCTTTTTTAATTATCGTCTAGGTTTGCAACTGTTTGTGAGACCTCATGGCTTCAGAAGGTGGCACCACTACAGGAAATTTTCCGGCAGCATGACCAGCTTCTCATCACTATCCCTCCAAGTCCCACCTCTGATCCTGTGCCTGTGGTGCCACTCCCCTCATTCTCTTCCTTCAGGTTGGCATTAGGCTGTAGGTCCTTTTCACTCATCAATCAGGCTTCCATGTAAGCCATATGGCTCCAAGCAAATGCTTGATCTTCAGTTAGAAACCCAATGCTATTCTCCCAAGGAGGACTTAGAGACTCACTGCTTTGTGTACTTCTTCAGGAACCTTCAAATGCGGTTTGAATTCATGGTTTGGAGTAGGTGACAGAGGAGGATGAACAATCATCTCATATCACTACACTGTGAGTGGGGTCTGACCCATGGTGGTCATACATAGAAATAGATGGTCTTTTTTTTTCTTTGTAGCAGGTAAGGATTGCTCTTATTGAGGATTGTAATTTACAGAAATTCTCGTAAGCATAACATAAAGTTGTATTCAAGTAGAAATCCAACCTTCCAGTTTGATATTAATAGCAGAGTGCATGAAACATTCCCTCAAGAAATTACAGCTGCAAATATGCCACCAAACGTTTAATAAGCGAAACACTTGTATTCTTTTTTTTGTGCAACAGTAAGCCTTCAGACACATCATATACTTGTGTTGAAATTAAATCTTATTTTTCTTTGACCTAATTTCACCTTATGTATTTTCTTTAATAGCTAAAATGTTTGTACTCTTTAAATATTTACGTCTATACATGTAACATACAAATAAAGGGTGTTTGTATTCAAATGAGCAGCACAAATGCTGTATAAAACTCATGCTTCCCTGTTGATGCAACTAAAATTCAGTGGACCAAAGCTGATTTATATTAAATTAAATTGTATAAAATTCAACATTCGGTTTCAAAACCAAAAATCAAAAGGCTATGTCATGGTTTAATCCCAGCCAGCAAATTACCACAGAGCCACTTGCTCACCTTCCCTGCTCCTCCAGTGTAGGAGGAAATCAGAGGAAAAGACAAAGAAACCCATGGGATGAGGCGAACACAATTTAATAACTGAATATAAATTAAAAGTGATACTAATAATAGTAACAATATTACTAATATATAATGAAAATAATACAAAATAAAAGAAATTACAGAACTGGTCTGGTAGGGGGTTGGACTAGATGATCTCTAGAGGTCCCTTCCACTCTGTGAATCTGTGAGCTGTGAGCTATCATGGAGGCTGAAGAGCACATGTGTGGGAAAGGAGATATAGCCACCCCCCTTTTTCAGTTATTCATAAATGTTTACAAAAACCCGAGAGCCGAGAGTGGTCTCAGCAGAGTCCGAGTGAGTCCCACCAGTGAGAGAATGATTGAGAAAGCCAGCTGACCCACCACCTACATGGTCCCCCAGCCCAACCCCAGTTTATATACTGAGCATGTGCTATGCAATGCAGTCCCCTTTTGATCAGTGTGGGTTGGCTCTCTGAACTGTGTGTCTCCCCCCA
>NW_010245841.1:0-9320 GCF_000690775.1 Eurypyga helias
AGGCTGCGCCTTCCAGAGAGGAGGCGGAATTAGCCAAACAAGATAATGAAGGTTGCGCGTAATGGTTTTTACTGTGGGGAAAATTAACCAGTTGCTAATAATTGTATGGTCTCTAGGCCAGACGGTCCCTTTGATAAGTTAACATGTACTCCCTTTATGCTCCTGGTAGGGGGTAAACAAATGCCTGAACAAATACAAATACACATAAACACGAATGTGGAGAATAGCTGTATATGTCTTAGATCCAGATAATAAGTGTGGGTATTGTTATTTAGATGGCGCATACTGGGACACTTATCTTTTAGTACACTCCATTTTCTAACTGAATGCAGCGCTAATCGTGGGATTGAAAGCCATTGTAATTGTGTACCCATCTAAATGCTGACAAGAATATACAATTACATTGTTTGGAATTGAGTTTAATGTTCTCTGAATTTTATTAGCATTTATATTTACTTATGCATTAAAATTCGACACAAAAAGAGGTCAGAACACAAGAGTTATAGACATAAATATCAGACCCATCCACACCCTCGCCGCATTCTTCCTGGAAATACTGAACGAGTAGATTTTATTTTATTTTATTTTTAAAGGAAGTGATAGAATCTGAAATGAGCAAATAATGGGTTTCCATTCTAAGCAGTGCCTTTTCTCCCTCTGGATTTTGCAGTCTTTTAAGGCTTTTTTTCATACCCAACTTTTTATTATTATTTATAATGTGCGTGTTACCGGAAAATCTTTCCACAGTATGCTTACCACCACACGATGTTTAAACACACATTATAAAGTGGATGTAATTGTAAACACTCAGAGGGATATAATTACATGTAGCAGATTTAGGAGCTAATTCTTTGCTTCTCTCTCTCTCCCTCTCGTTCTCTCTCTCTCTTTACTCTGCATTTTATCAACATAATTATTTTTTGACTGCAGTCTAACACCCAGAAACTGACAGGCATCCATTATAGGCACCAACTTGTTCACCAAATTGAAAAACAATGAACTGCAGGTTTATGTGTGCCCATTGTCACACAGAATTACCGGGGCTTTGTTCCACAAGAGGAAAAAGCTAATGGGTTTGAAACAGCAGGTGACAAAGCATATTCTTTCCCTCCCCCCCCCCCTTTTTTTTTTCTTTCTTTCCCCTCCCCTCTTATCAGTTTGTTGATGAAGTCATTACGAACTGGGGCCCAGAATGGGGTTGGCCTTATTTTTAGCAGATAGACTTTTAATGAGTTCTATTGTGGAGACAGTCATGTTGATTTGCTTACATTTTTTTTCCCCCCCTTCACTCAGAAACTCCCAGTATTGAAAAGCTACTATCAAAGGACTGGAAAGACAAGCTTCTTGCCATGGGATCAGGGAACTTTGGAGAAATAAAAGGTAACGCTGTTTCCGTGCTAAAGCAAATTGAGAATGAATGTACGGAGATCACTGGCTTTATGGAACTTTGTTTCTTTGCTCCTCTTCCTCTCCCCTTGAAACATCGTAATTTGGGGCTTAAATGAAATGTATGCTCTCCATCTGTGATTCATAGAAATAAATGGAATGGTATGTGTTGCCCTGAGAGAAAGAACTTACGTAAAGCTTTCGTTGCCTATATCGCTCTGTGGTATAAGAGGACACATCCCATTGCTGGGTTGGAAAAACAAAAGTCAATTCACACATCAAACACGGGCTTATGTGGTGTCAGAGTATAGCGGAGCTCGGCTTCTGAAATCGGAGGGTGATCAGAAGTCCTTGTAAATTTTTTGGACAGAATCTGACGATGTAGATTTTTTTTGTTTTTTAACTTTTCTGCACATTGGAGGGGGGGGGGGGAAAGCAAAGTTTGTGAAATGATACCTCTAGGTACCAAAATTAGCCAGTGCAGATTTTAAAAGACAGCGTACAACATCTGTGCACTAAAGCGTGTTCTTTTAAAGCCGTACTCCAGAAGGAAAATGACAAAATTTGACCACTCTCCAGCAGCAGTAGCTTCTGCTTTGCCAAGATATTTCCCCATTTTATAGACGTGAGGTCATTTTAGGGAACCTGTAGTTTTTTGTTTTCCTGTAATTTAGTATTTTTATAATTCTTCCTCAGTGATTGTGATGAGGAGCTGACTCAAACTACACGTGTGTCAAAAATTGTAGTTTCCAGAGCAGCCATTATCGCTCCGAAAAGAAACAGCGACTCCGATTCTTCTCCCGTTTATATCAGCATACATCTGGAGTAGCATAATCAAAGCCAACGTTGTTTTGGAAATGGGAAAGTAGAATGAGATGAAAATTAAACCCTTCTTTTTATGCTTATAAACTAGATTTCATTTCTCTCCGTTATTTTTTGTTTGTGTACGTACTGATGTTGTCCCCGATACCCAGATCCTCGGTCAGGCAGGCTCGCACACCTCATGCCTGACAGGTTTAAGGACCTTCTGCAGGAGAGGTGAGCAGCGTTCAGTAAAGAATACAACATGGCGTGCTCTGAGAGGTTAATGTGTTGCTACGTGTGGAAAGATAGTGTTATTTTAATTACACGTGCCTTCCAGCTTGTCACCGATAAGCCACCGGCATTAGTTTGCGCTCGTCCGCTGACTTACACAAGTAGGAAAGTATGCCACTTGCTTCCCCTAGCTTCTCCCCAAGAGGCTGTAATTCAAAAATATCTATTCATTACATATGTTAAACAACTTTAAACCAGCACATTCGACCCCAAATAGGCTGAGACGTTATTATTATTATTATTATTGTAATAACAGAGGGCCAAACCCCGCGTTCTTTATTCCCACTGAGCACGTTTTCTCCGTGTGCGCGAAGCAACAGGTCATCAAGAGGTAGGGCAGCCACTGGGCTTCTCTGCGAGCTCTGGTTTTTAAAAGCATATTGTTTTAAAATAACATCGTCCTCTGCCATGAACTGATGAATCTTTAAGATGTTTCAGGCCCAAAGTACACACAGGCGGCTTTCATATCCACTTCTGGGTGTGTGTTTTCAGCGGTTCGTGCATGTTGTCTGGAGCCCCTTTAACTCCTGACACGCCGGAGCCTTCCGAAGGACTCCCAGGCGCTCTCCTTCTGCCTTTGGGCTCGGCAGAGCTGCTCCGACAAGGGCTGCACACTGAGAAGGCGGTCTGTTCCCAGTCCTTATGATCTTGTTCTGTTGGAGGGCAATCTTTCTTTCTCCCTTCCTCTCTTTCCACAAGTTAACCTTGAAAGCGGCAGCAGCAGCTATATGCTAGCACGAAAGAAATTCAACAGTCCTTTCAGTCTTGCCCGGGGGGAGGATGTGGAGCAACAGCACAGCCTCAAAGAGGAGTTTTCTTTGCTTTAATTTTTTGTTTTTTAGCTTCATATTTGGAACACAAGTCGAGTTATTGTTCTGTAGCTCTGTTCAAAAGCCTCACATCTGAGGCTTTTCAGTGCAACTGTGGTTCTATGGTTGGGGGCATGGTTATTAGGTGTTTGGATCAGGTTTGGCAGTAAGCTGTGAAAACAGGCACTGGTTTATTTTTCCTACTGACTGCCGTGACAGTTGCAATTATTGTCCATTGTTCCTAGGTGGCTAGAAGGGAGGGAGGATACAATAGAGCATTACCCTCTGGGGGTAAATGAATTTGACTTACAGGTTCTTGGGGGGTCAGGCAGGCTGATTATTTAGTGCCCAGGAATGCGGTTTTCATGGCACCGCCAGCCATGAGCAGCCCACAAACAATGGCTCAGCTGTGTTGCAGCTGTATTTAGCGGGGCAGCACGAAAGGTGTGCAAGTCGAGCTGGTTTATACTCACGTATGCCGTGTACAAACACACATATATTATGCTACGAAATGCTTTTGTCCTTCTATAGGACGGTTTTCCAGTTGCGATTTTTTTAATTAACTTCTCTCAGTATTTGGCTTGGCAGCCTCTTTCCCCCCGTTTCGCTATTAGTGGTATTTGGAAACCCCGTACAAGTAGTGTCTTATTATTAATACAGCCTGGAATGTGGACAGCACTCGAAGCTGTACTGCCCAACTGTCTTTATGCGCTGAATAGTTTTTTCCGTGTAACTGTTCAAAATTTCATTGTGTTTTTCATTAGATCTGGGGGAGTTTTAGTACGTCATGTGCTAAAGTCTCAGCACTAGGCTACATATTGTTAATACCCGAGTCTGTGCTATTACTGTTGAGTTTTATTCTCTGGGTGAGATAAAAAAAAAGGGAAACGAAGCGGATGACTTTATTTTCTATTAGTGTTACTTATTTTAAGTTAGAAAGCAGTAGTATTTTATTCAAGATCGGGTGGTTGGTGACTGGCTGGGAGTGACCAGACTCCTGTGTTCTCTGTTCAGTGGTTGTCCTGTCTTGCTTTGTTACTTTTGGCATCTGCATGCCTGTGAAACGGGAGAACCATCACTGAGTGTCTGCAGAGGTCTAGCTGCAGACTTCAAGATCACAGTCAGAAGGATCTATGGATGTCCAGTTCCTAACGGAAGAGGAAATGTAGTATGTCATTCCGGGCCTTGACTGAAAGGTACTGCGAGGGAATACTCTTGAAGTGGGGCAAAATCTAGAACCTGTCATATCTGTAGAGATTTTAACTCAAATGCCTCTGTTTAGAGAAGCAGCATGGGGATAAATAAATAATACAGTTTGGCACTGGAGACTTCTTAAGAAGTTTTGTATTGAAATCCATGGAATTTTTACTCTCTCCAAAATAAGTCAGTCTATAGCAAAACCCACAAAACATGCCGTTAAATTGAAACATTTTAAAATCAAACTGTAAAACTGTATATTGAATTGGTTAAAGCCTGTTCAAACTTACTTCTATCCATCATATTCAAGAACAGGGCTTAAAAGACCTCTGGATTATTCCCGGATAATGCAGTTTATTGGATTCAGTGGAGCAGAGAGAACTTCAGGTCTCAAACCGACCATCTACAGGAGGGAGAATGATACCCCTCTCTGCTTTCGGCAGAGCCGCCCGATACCTGTGCGCTGCAGGGTGAAGGGGGCTGCTTTCCTCCAAAGTTACCGACCGCAGCAGGTGCAGCACGTAGGCTGGACCCTTGGTAGGAAAAGCTATATGGATTTATTTCCATGCTCCTCAGTGACTGTGGCCACCTCTATACTTAGAAAAATCACCGAAAACTTGTGTTTGACTGGTGCTGGGCCTCATCTGGGCAGACTTGAGGGGGCGGTGCTGGCCCCCCACATCCGGGGGATGGATGCACCATGGATGGGGGATGGAGCACGGTCTTGCTAACGCTGGTGTGGGTGAGGCAGGTTTACCCGGGATGAGAACTCTTTAACGTCCTGGGTGTACACGGAGCCTTTCTGCTAATCTTGTCCATCTCTCGCTTATCGAGGGTTGTCAAGAAATAACAATACATATTTTATATGTTCCCCACTTAGCTGGTTTTGAATAGGTGTGTGGAACAAAAGGCCCAACTGACTGTTGTTTCTAATCTGTCTGAGTTGGTTTTCTGTTGAAGTGAAGGCATTGTTAGCAGTGATTGCTCCTGAATCTCTCAAGACCAGGCAAGCCTGAACGTGGTATTTTTTTGTTGTTTGAAAATCCTTCTCTATTGTACAGGTTCATTCCTAAACAACTCAGGTGAAGGGTTTTCTGCACTCAGCGTGAAAGGGACCGTCCTAAGGGTACATTCAGCTCTTCCTTGTAGCCACTTAAATCTAGGTGACTCCCAAGACTGGCTGGAGTAACCACAGGTTTGTGAGTGTAAATGAAGGCAAGGTTGGCCTACCAATCCTGGACTTCAACCCACTATAACACAGACCTTTGTTTTGTGCTGGAAAGTGGGTTCCAAGTTACGCGGAGGATCCGTGCAGGTATTACCTCACGCTGCGTTTGATGTGTGATAGAGCTGTGTTTGCTGAAGACTCCCATCTTGCTTCTATGTTCGGGAGACGGGGGCATGAGAGAGTACGCGGTGAACGGTCTTAGGGCTGCCAATAATGGATAAAGAGAAATAATCCATTCAGCGATACTATAGCTCGTCAGAGCCCATGAATTAAAGACATATGTTATGTAGATTCAATGTATGGATTAAAATGGATAATCTGGTAGGTGACACACAGAATCTTGAGATAAGTGGGCTATGCAGATTCGGTATATGGATTGTGACGGGTAATTCCATTTAAGTCCTGCTGGACAAGTTGAAGACAAGTAAGCTTTGGGTGGTGCTCAGGTTAGGCGCAGTAATCCAGTGAGTGACACTTTGGATCACATAATCTGTAAACTGAAGGCAAGGAAGCTGGGGATTCTGCATTTAGATGGGGACAGGAGGAAGGAGGGGGGCAGGGGAGAGAGATTATTCACGGGGAATACACTGGGTTTAAACCTTTGACTAATAAAGCACAGATCCCCAGGAGATGTGCGAAAGCTGCACACTTTCTTAGGAGCTGTGTGAATTTTGCATTTGCAAATTAATGGTTGAAAAATGCGTGCAAACTTGTGTCAGATGTGGACGTTTTACATCATTTTTTGTGGATAGTATTGTATTTGGAGTGGGGAGAGAAGGAGGGTGAGAGAGTCATAAGTGAAGGAGGTAAGATATGTCTGGTTGTTGGCTTTAACTGTGATAAATTCAATATTTAATGCAACCTACTTAGTATCTCCTCTGTGTTTATTTTTTGGGGGTGTTTAATAGCAGCAAATTGCTGACAGTGAGCTTTAGTCCTTTGTTAATATTTCAAAAGTGTTGGCAGGGGGGACCTGCCCAGTAGCACACAGGGGAACTTAAGTTTTGAGAGGAAATTTGGCAGCTGCCGAAATAGTGGAGGTTGATCGCAAGGCAACGTGATACTCTCAGGCTGCAGAGAAGCAGACAGTGCCAACTGAGCCACACCAACGCAGAACTTCTTTCAGGCCAAAGGAAAGCCCGAAATGGAGATTGTGACTGGATGGAGCTGCTCCTATTTGACCCTAGAGCGGGAGGTTAGTTCAGGGTAGTATCTGTGGAAAGAGGGTTGAAGGAATCTTTTTTTTTTTTTAAAGCATCTAAAATGCAAAAAAAAAAAAAAGTGAATTTGTGGCAAAACAGCAGATTTGGGCTGTTCCGGATTTATATTTTTTTATGTAAAGGCACTTAATTTCATCAGAAAAAGGTTCTGTTTAAATGAAATACAACTTTTATTTTTAAGAAGTGAATATTAATAGGGAAAATAGAATAAAATTTGACTAATTAAAGTGGCAAATGCCAATGGCTTTATTTTGTTTGAACATATGGAGGCCAAACCCCACTGTATTTAAAAACCGTCCGGAGGGTTGGATGAGAAAATGGACCTAAACCAGTTCTTTGTGCTAAATTACCTGAAAGCTGTGCTGGTAGAGATGAATGTTGCTGAGCTACAGTTATGAGTTTGTCCAAATAAAGGAAATGTATATACACATACATTTTTTTTTTTACTGTTTTTCCTGCTGCTGCATAAAATTCCAGCAGCAAATGCTATTTTTCTACCCTAGTTCTAGCTTGTTGTCTAGACATTAAAACAATGAATAACTTCTTGAGAAATAGTCTCAATACAAATGTTGTCTATTCCTTTTGTAACCTTGACAATAAGTTACTAACCTGGTTGAATACCAAGCTTTGTTTGCAGTCCACTGTACCAAAACTTCTTCTGACAGCAAATAAAGAATACTCACTGACAACTTCTTTCCAGCGTTGCGAAACAGTAATGTGCTGGTCTGTTACAGAGCAGACGGCTAAGTTTTTGTCCCCACAGAATATTAATCCTTGAGGGTAGTAATGGCAAAAGATGGTAATTGTTCATCATTTGTTTTTATTCATCCTGCAAAGTCTTCCACTGAAACCTAAAAGATTTAAGACTCTCTCTATGCCGAAATAAAGAACTCCCTTCTAGCTTGCTGTTCTAAGAAAGATTTTTATTTGTCAAACACAGCAGATTTGTTACATAAATCTGTAGGTACAGACAAATCCGTTTGTATTCTGGGCTTTTTCTTTCCTTATTTCTTTTTCTGGTGGCTGTGGCTTGCTAAGTAAAAAGCAGCCACAAAGTTTTCTTTTATTATGCTGACTTCCTGTATCAATCAGATGAAGTCATTTAATTTAGCAAGGTGGGTAGTTGTAAGTGATGGCAGTCATTGTGTAGTAAAGTTGGCTTAAATACTTAATGAAAAATGGCCAGGTTTCAGATGTTTATGTCCTGACAGCCTCAAGATTTACTGGCCTGAAAAGTTACGTGCCAGTCCGTAATAAAACACTCTCTGAAGTATCGGTTAGGGACGCATCAAGGGGGTTTGCACACGTGCACAAGCACATACCCGCATCCACCCCCACGCACACACCAACAAGTACGTCATTTAAAGCCAATGCCCATCGCCTGGTCATAAACATTTGACATTTCTTTTCATAGAGAGAGGAAAGAAGAGTTTAGATTCGGCACTCACCTCAGCCGGTTAGATCTGTTTGTCAGGCAACACGTTTCCTGAAGGCACGTAGCATCAGCTCCACGTTGCCTCGCACAGACAACTCGGGGTGACGTCAGCAGCACGGCCGGCTCGGCAGCAAGGGGAGAATGGTCCTCCTTGAAGTTATCATCAGGTTTTAAATAGATTTGTTTTTCAGGGAAGCATGACACAGATTATTCTGCTTTTAAGTGGAAGATGACTAGGTGGCCTCTCTGTTTTCCAGATTTCCTTACGGAGCGGAGTAGCATTGGGTTTGGATTTGTAATGTGCGGAGCAAAGTTAAAACTCTGGGGTGGGGAGTGGGGAAAGAAAAAGAGTTGACCATGGGATGAGGATGAAACTCTCATGAAAAGATGCTGGAATAAAACCCTGTAGGAAAGATACATATTTTATGGACTGCTGATATTTGGTTTATTCTTTGGCTGGAATAGTGCTACTGCTTAGATATCAGGAAGAAATTCTTCACAGAGAGGGTGGTGAGGCACTGGAACAGGTTGCCCAGAGAAGCTGTGGATGCCCCATCCCTGGCTGTCTTCAAGGCCAGGCTGGATGTGGCTTGGAGCAACCTGGTCTAGTGGAAGGTGTCCCTGCCCATGGCAGGGGGGTTGGAACTAGATGATCTTTAAGGTCCCTTCCAACCCAAACCATTCTGTGATTCTATGATTCTATGCTAGTAGGAGTTTAATTCTTCTGAGGACAGCTTAGTTAATAGGCTGCTCAGTTTGAAAAACCTCCTTCTTGGCTCTTTTTCATTTTTATATTGAAGCTGTTATGACCCTAGCTTAAAAATGGCCCTGAAAAAACACATCCCAGGAAGTGCTTGGAGGTGACTCAGTTTTTAGCTGTTTCATCAGAACCAAGATGCCCAGGAACATTGTTGTGGCGTGGTTCTGTCGTGGTTCCGTAATTGGATGGC